>NC_085140.1:410131456-410172364 GCF_024139115.2 Armigeres subalbatus | reverse complement strand
TTTTTCGTACACAGCAAAAAAAGTTGTTGAATATTACATCGAAATCGCTGCAACCACCTGAATCCATCGATTGTTTAATATTACACTGCACGATGTACTCAAGAGCTTGCTGTGTAATAAGTAGGAGCGATGTAATTTTTATCGATGTAATCAAAAAGACGACGTAACCATAGCGATGTAAAAGAATGGAATGTAATACAGTCCGATATGCATGGTAAAATATGTTGAATATAGTTATTTTCGAGGAGATGCGATTGTTTTGATGATTAAATTAGCATTTTGAGATTTTTTTTATCATAACTTTATTAATTACTATTGAATTTGCGCAGATGTTATGGTTCTATTTTTATCAAAAAACATGACGGTAGGTGACGGTAGCCGCTTCCAGGCCGCAGTTCCAGACGAGTTACCCTAGTAACAAACATCCGAGCGGCGCAAAAGACGATGGTCAAGTATTCAGATGCTGAAAAACGCAAAAAAAAAAATTAATAAAAACAGGTGCAGAACGATATTTATTTCATTGCCGATTGAGGCTACAAGCTACCATTCGATAAAGATTATTCTTACTCAATAAGGACAATTTTTTATTCTTCAACAGTTTCTTCTGAAAATGATCCAGAAACTCCTCCAGAATTTATTTCAGGGATTGCTTTAGAGTTCCCACTGAAATTGCTTCAGCAGTTCTTGCAGAATTCCTCCAGGAGTTGCTTCTACAATTTCTCCAGAAGTTCCTATTGAAATCGCTCTACGAGTTTCCACTGCAATTGCTCCAGGAGTTCCTCCTGGAATTGCCTCAGCAATTCTCTTAAAATTCCTCCAGGAGTTCCCAGTGTATTGCTCCAGGAGTTTACACTGGAATTGCTTTAGCAGTTCTTTTAAAATTCCTCCAGGAGTTCCCCTTGGAAAAGCTACAGGAGTTCCCACTGGAATTGATCCAGGAGCTCCTCTTGGAATTGCTTCAGCATTTCTCTTATAATTCATCCAGGAGATCCCCTTGAAATTGCTCCATGTGGTCCCACTGGAATTGCTTACGAAGTTCTCTTGGAATTCCTCCATGAGATCTCTTTGGAATCGATCCTGAAGTTCCACTGAAATTGCTTAAGTACATACAGGGGATGGACAAAATAATTAGGATAGGCAAATTTTGGGTAAAATTAGATGTGTTGTAACTATCTTAGTTATCATCCGATTTTGACAATTCAGGCATGCCCGAACTAGAAAATTAATGCAGTTTGACGGTATGTCCATGGAACCGACTATGGCCACCGGTTTCCGGAGATATTCCGGGTTTTCCGGAGGTAGGTTCAAAACCGTAAATTTGAGGTAGATATTAGGAGAAGTTGTGGTTAAAAATTGATTCTTGCTGATTGGAACTATAGATAGTGGAATATATAGATGAGCGAAGATAAATCCTCTGTCTCCAAACGAACTGTCAAGCGTGTCTCCAAACGAGCATGACGTCACAATTTCAATGGAAACGTTAAGGGCTGTGACGTCATATGCGCGTGTGCACGGGTAAAAAAATCGACTCAGCCATGCTTTCGCTCATCTATAGATTCTACTATCTATAATTGGAACCATATATTGAGATTTGGAATCGGACCAGAATCAAGTGAGATATGGCCATTTCTTTAAAATCTGTTCCGATCGATACTTATCAAAGGGGTCAGGTCACAACTTCATTTGAATCTCGCTTTTTGATAGATCATCCACTATGATTTTATTCTAGAAGGCCTCTAATGTGTCCAGAATGAAAAACCAATTGCATAAACTGATCCTGGAGTCGGGGACATTTGTGAATGGGGACATTTAAGTTTTAGCACCAAGATCAGTCATTCGACGGCTTTTTTTTATGGTTTTCGATCAGGAAGCGAAGTATGAATATAAAATGGTTCATTGGCTGCTCTGACCGCTTCCAGGATCTACGGATTGGCCCCGGGGAACCTGTTGAAGGAGACATTTTAGTTTTACCACCAAAAGCAGTCGTTTGACGGCTCTTTTTTATGGTTTTCTATCAGGAAGCGAAGTATGAATATAAAATGGTCAATTAACGGTTTTGACCGCTTCCAGGACCTACGGATTGGCCCCGGGGAACCTGTTGAAGGGGACATTTTAGTTTTACCACCAAAACCAGTCGTTCGACGGCTCTTTTTTCATGGTTTTCGATCAGGAAGGGAAGTATGAATATAAAATGGTCCATTGACGGCTCAGACCGCTTCCAGGACCTACGGATTGGCCCCGGGGAACCTGTGGAAGGGGACATTTTAGTTTTACCACCAAAACCGGTCGTTCGACGGCTCTTTTTTCATGGTTTTCGATCAGGAAGCGAAGTATGAATATAAAATGGTCCATTGACGGCTTTGACCGATTCCAGGATCTACGGATTGGCCCCGAGAAACCTGTGGAAGGGGACATTTTAGTTTTAGCACCAAAACCAGCCATTCGACAGCTCTTCATTCATGGTTATCGATCAGGAACGAAGTACGAAAATAAAATGGATCATTGGCGGCTCTGACCGCTTCCAGGACCCAAGGATTGCCCCCGGGGAACCTGCGGAAGGGAACATATAAGTTTTAGCACTAAAATGAGTTATTCGACGGCTCTTTTTATAGGTTTTCGATCAGGAAGCAAAGTATAAATATAAAAGGACCATTGACAGCTTTGACCGCTTCCAGGACCTACTGGTTGCCCCCGAGAAACCTGTGGAAGGGGACATGTAAGTTTTACCACCAAAATCAATCATTCGACAGCTCTTCTTTAATATAGGCAAAGTATTAATATAAAATTGACCATTGATGACTCTGACCGCTCTCAGGACCTACAGATTCCCCCGGAAAACCAGTGGAAAGTAACATTTAAGTTGAAACACCAAAACCAATATCTCGACGGTTTTTTTCTCGTGATTTTTGATCAGGAAGCGAAGTATGAGTATAAATTGGACCATTAATGGATCTGACCGCTTCCAGGACTTACGGATTGCCCCCGGGGAACTGTGGAAGGGGACATTTTAGTTTTAGCACAAAAACCAATCATTGGACGGCTCTTTTTTCATGGATTTCAATCAGAATGTGAAGTATGAACAAAAAATGGACCATTGACGGCTCTGACCGTTTTCTGGACCTACGGATAGCTCACGGGGAACCTGCCTACTTCATACTTCGCTTCCTGATCCAAAGCCATGAAAACAGAGCCGTTGTATGACTAGTTTTGGCGCTAAAACTAAAATGTCCCCTTCCACAGGCTTCCTGGGCCAATTATATTCATTTCTCGATTCCCAATCGAAACCACTAGAAAAGAGCCGTCGAATAACTGGTTATGATACTGAAAATAAAATGTCCTCTTACACAGATTCTCCAGGAGCAATTCGTGGGTCTTGGAAGCGGTCAGAGCCGTCAATGGACCATTTTATATTCATACTTCGCTTCCTGATCGAAAATCGAATGACTGGTTTTAGTGCTAAAACTAAAGTGGCCTCATTCACAGAATCCTCGGGGGCAATCAGTAGGTCCTGGAAGCGTAATTTTTAATTCATATTTCGCTTCCTGGTCGAAACCTATGAAAAAAGAGCCTTCGAATGACTGGGTTTGATGCTAAAACTAAAATGTCCCCTTCAACAGGTTCCCCGGGGTCCAATCCGTAGGTCCTGGAAGAGGTCAGAGCCGACAATGGACCATTTTATATTCATACTTTGCCTTCTGATCGAAAACCATGAAAAAAGAGCCGTCAAATGACTGGTTTTGGTGCTAAAAATTAAATGTCCTCTCCCACAGGTTTCTCGGAGGCAACCAGTAGATCCTGGAAGCAATCAGAGCCGTCAATGGATCATTTTATATTCATACTTCGCTTCCTGATCGAAAACCATGAAAAAAGAGCCGTCGAATGACTGGTTTTGGTGGTAAAACTAAAATGTTCCCTTCCACAGGTTCTCCGGGGCCAATCCGTAGGTCTTGAAAGCGGTCAGGGCCGTCAATAGATTATTTTATATTCATGCTTCGCTTCCTGATCGAAAACCATGAAAAAAGAACCTTCGAATGACTGGTTTTGGTGCTAAAACCAAAATGTCCCCTTCCACAGGTTCCCCGGGGCCAATCCGTAGATCCTGGAAGCGGTCAGAGCCATCAATGGACCATTTTATATTCATACTTTGGTTCCTGATCAAAAACCATGAAAAAAGAGCCGTTGAATTACTGGTTTTGGTAGTAAAACTAAAATGTCCCCTTCCACAGGTTCCCCGGGGCCAATCCGTAGGTCCTGGAAGCGGACAGAACCGTAAATTGACCATTTTATATTCATACTTCGCTTCCTGATCGAAAACCATGAAAAAAGAGCCATCGAGCGACTGGTATTTTGGTAAAACTAAAATGTCCCCTTCCACAGGTTCCCCGGGGCCAATCCGTAGATCCTGGAAGCGGTCAGAGCCGTCAATGGAACATTTTCTATTCATACTTCGCTTCCTGATAGAAAACCATGAAAAAAGAGCCGTCGAATGACTGATTTTGGTGGTAAAACTTAAATGTCCCCATTCACAGGTTCCCCGGGGACATCCCAGCGACTTCAGGATTCGTTTATTCAATTGGTTTTTCATTCTGGACACATTAGAAACTATTTGGTACCGGTTATGAAGGATGGTGTCCGCTACTACGCCTACCAAATATTTTTTCGATGAAGATGCTTAATTTTAAGAAATCGAACCTTAGATGCCTTTCGCCATACTGATTTCAGAAAGTTAACTCCTAGTGTGCCGCTGTAAGCACGCTCAAAGCAGGCGATTCATTGAAATATCCAAACGATTGCAATGGGAATCTTAGAATTCAATTGAATATTAGAATTCAGCTAGTAACGGAGTTAGAGCGCTAGTTGCAGTAACTTAAACTAAATGATTGGAGTTTTGTTATCATTTAGTCTAAGTTACTGAAAATATAGCTTTAACTCCGTTACTAGTGAAATTCAAACAACGAACCATTAGGCAGAGTTGTAGAAAAACCTTCGCACTAGAAGTTCACCATACAACATATTTTAAAATTCAGCTTCTGGAATGTGTTATTGACAAACTACTAAATGATCGAACACAAATTACTGAATGATCGTTAACATCCTTGCATTCCGACATGAATCCCCAAACGATTTCAATTAAAATCTCCAAACGATTACAATGGGAATTCCCAAATCATTCCACTGAGAGTCTTCAAAGGAATCCATTGGGAATCCCTACAGCACTCCTTTATGAATCGCCAAAAGATTCCATTAGGATTTCCTGAAGGATTCCGACATGAATCCCCAATGAAATATTCCGACATGAATCCCCAAACGATTTAAATTGAAATCTTCTTCAAAGGGAATCCTCAAAGGAATCCCTAAAGCACTCCGTTAAGGATCCCCAAACGATTCCATTTGGATTTCCTGAAACATTTCCGAAATAAATTCCTAAACCATTCCATTAGGACTTCCTGAGACATTTTGACCTGAATCCCCAAACGATTTCAATTAAAATCTCCAAACGATTACAATGAGAATTTCCAAAAGAATTCATTGAGAATCCCTTAGGCACTCCGTTATTAATTCCGCAAAAGATTCCATTGTGATTTCCTGAAACATTCCGACATGAATCCCAAAACGATTCCATTGGGATTACATGAAGTATTCCGACATGAATACTCAAACGATTTTCTGAAGCATGTTGATATACATCACCAAACGAATTCAATGGGAAACCACAAACGATTCCATTTGAAATTCCTGAATGATTCCGATATGAATCACCAAACGATTTCAATTGATATTCCAAACGATTACAATGGGAATCCCAAAATCATTCCACTGAGAATCGTCAAAGGAATCCCTAAAGCACTCCGTTATAAATCCCCAAATGATTCTATTGGGATTTCCTGAAACATTCCGACATGAATCCCCAAACGATTTAAATTAAAATCCCCAAACGAATTCAATGGGAAACCCCAAACGATACCATTGGAAATTCCTGAATGATTCCGACATGAATCTCCAAACGAATTCAATTGAAATCTCCAAACAATTACAATGGGAATTCCCAAATCATTCCACTGAGAATCTTCAAAGGAATCCATTGGGAATTCCTAAAGCACTCCTTTATGAATCCTCAAAAGATTCCATTAGGATTTCCTGAAGGATTCCGACATGAATCCCCAATGAAACATTCCGACATGAATCCCAAACGATTTAAATTAAAACTTCTTCAAAGGGAATCCTCAAAGAAATCCCTAAAGCACTCCGTTAAGAATCCCCAAACGATTCCATTTGTATTTCCTGAAACATTTCCGAAATAAATCCCTAAACGATTCCATTTGGATTTCCTGAGATATTCCGACATCGCATGAATCCCCAAACGATTTCAAATAAAATTTCCAAACGATTACAATGAGAATTCCCAAATGATTCCATTGAGAATCCTCAAAAGAATCCATTGAGAATCCCTAAGGCACTTCGTTATGAATCCCCAAAAGATTCCATTTTGATTTCCTGAAACATTCCGACATGAATCCCAGGACGATTCCATTGGGATTTCATGAAGTATTTCGACATGAATACTCAAACGATTTTCAGAAGCATGCTGACATAAATCCACAAGCGATTTCAATCGGAAACCCTAAACGATTTCATAGGAAATTCCTGAAGGATTCCGACATGAATCCCCAAACGATTTCAATTGAGATCTCCAAATCATTACTATGGGAAATTAGACTCCCCAAATCATTCCACTGAGAATCCTCAGAGGAATCCATTGGGAATCCCTAAAGCACTCCGTTAAGAATCCCCAAACGATTCCATTTGGATTTCCTGAAACATTTCCGAAATAAATCCCTAAACGATTCCATTTGGATTTCCTGAAACATTCCGACATGAATCCCCAAACGTTTTCAATTAAAATCTCCAAACGATTACAATGGGAATTCCCAAATGATTCCATTGAGAATCTTAAAAAAAATCTATTGAGAATCCCTAAAGCACCCCGTTATGAATCCTCAAACGATTTCATTTGGGTTTCATAAAACATTCCGACATGATTCCCTAAACGATTTTAATTAAAATTCCTAAACGATTACACTGGGAATCCTCAAAGGAATCCTTAAAGCACTCCGTTACGAATCCTCAAATGATGATGGAACCGTGGAGAACTTTCCTCTATACGAAAAGTTCACTCCTTTAGGGTGGGAATCGAAACCACGCCTGTCGCCTAACAGCTCGCGACAAGACTGTGAAGCAACAGTTTACTTTTAGAACACAAGAGAACTAATCTTTTGTTTACAGACTGCTTCGGATTCGGTTTATAGCAATGATTGTTAATATGTAGAATCTTCTTCCAAAGCAATTAATGCAGCGGAATGGCGGCGAAAACGGCAAGATTTGGCAGCCCATATATGTTCTCTAAAATTTGCCGTTTCCGTAGTCGTTCCGCTGGCAAGCTTCAGGAGTCAGGACAACAAGAAACAAGCTCTCTGGTACTACCCATAAGCGAATATGTAAAGAAAATCGTTTACATGAAGCGAAATACTCACGATATGTCCATGTTATGCTACGATGAAGCAAATTTAGATGATCCGCTGTAATTCCAACCAGTAAGGACCATCGTTCTGCTGTTCATCAGCTCGCATGCAAATCATCCAGCTTGGGGAAGTCCGACAACCGGTCGTGGAGTTTTGCTGAGCATATTCTTCATTTGCTTCGTGCGCAACGCACGGATCCGACTTAAATGGTAATGCCTGGGATCCACCGTGAGTCTTCCGCTGCGTCGATATATGAAAACCTAAAGACAAAAAAAAACAGGTTAGAAAATTTCTGCCGTATAGCGTCGATTGAAAATATTTAATTTTCATCAATTTCACATATTTTATTGAACTTACCATTGCTGGCAATGTTCCTGAAGTCGTGGTGGATGGTCACCATGGTCACTTTATAAATTATTTAGCATTTTATCGCGGAAATCGCGGAAAAACAAACAAATAATCGAGCTTATCATCGAGAAAGTTTTGTACCGAACCAGACGACCGAAGGAAAATGAAATCTGAGACAGTGTTGCTAGATTCAAAATTGCATATTTTTAAAATGTGAAATTCCATCTAACTTGTGTAATAATACACAAATGCATTAGAACCACTTGGTTGCATATGTTTATATGTAATATCATATTTCTAAATATTTTAATATTACACTAAATTAACGTACAGCCAAGCGATAGGTTTTGGGTTTGTGTAATTTGAGGGCGATGTGAAAATACATACAAAATGATGCTATTTTACATCTTTAATTAGCGTTTACATTGCTTTTTCGGTACATCGCGCAAATTACGTCGATGCAATTTACAATTATTTTTGCTGTGTACGAACGAAGTAGGTGATGCGCTTGAAAACCGTGCACCTCCGTCTAGTTACCTCATGTGTGACTCGGCGCTTGGAAAACTAAACATTTGCAAGAAAAATGCACTGATACTGTTTCAAAAGCACAAAACCGGATGGTAGGTATCTGCGCTTACCGGATAGTTAATAGATATGAACCTGGCGATCCTTCTGAACACTGTTGTGTTTCCTTTTTTGAGAGTATGTATACATTTGTATAACATAAAATCACATATCATACCATCGTTATGGAATCTATTTTATACCTACATCTTCTTCTTCTTCTTATTGGTATTACATAGCGCACTGAGACATTGTCGCCTCGCCGCTTAATATTCATTCAGCACTTCCACAATTTTTAACGGCGAAGTTTCTAAGCCAAGTTACCATTTTTTGTATTCGTATATCATGAAGCTAACGCGATGATACTGTTATGCCCAGAGAAGACATGACAATGTTAAGAAAATTATTTTGAGCTTTTTAGTGGAATGTCTTCACTTGTCATAAGACGAGTTTGTACGATCCCATTTAATTCCACCACTTAGGGGCCGTCCACAAAGTACGTCACGCCTCTAGGGGGGAGGGGGGGTTCTGAGCAGCGTGACGATCCATACAAAAATTTTGGGGGTTTGTTACAAAAAACGTGACAAAGGGAGGAGGGGGGTTGAAAATCGCCAATTTTTGCGTGACGTACTTTATGGATCTTCCCTTATTAGGTGGTGGAATTAAATGGGATTGTACAAACTCGTCTTAGAACATGACAATGTCCAATTTGAAAATTAATCGGAAGACCGGCACCGGCCCCATATACCTACCTACCTACATAAAAATGAATTTCTATCTGTCTGACCCTTATAGACTCGGAATCTACTGAACTGATCGGCATGAAAATTTCTATGCAGGGATTTTTGGGTCCGAGGAAGATTCTTAAGATGATTCGAGACTCCGCCCCGCCCTAGGAGAGGCGGCTCCCATACATATGAAATACACATTTCTGCATAACTCGGGAATACTTAAGCAGATGGAACCAAATTTGGCATATGGAGGTTTTTGAAGACAAGAAATCTCGCTTAACTTTTCAAAAGGTCCTAAGTAACATTTTTTTCATGAATTAATTTGAATAGCGCAATCAACAGAAAAACATGAAAGCTTTTGATTGCAGTACTCAAATTAAATCATGAAAAAAATGTTACTTAGGTCCTTTTGAAAAGTTAAGCGAGAAATGTTTCTATGATGGATCAAGACCCGTGCCTGCTCTATAAGGGAAGGTGGGGGTGGGGACTCCTATACAAATAAAACGATAATTTCTGTATAACTCGAGAATAGGACTGTGTACATTAAAGGTTTATCTATTTCAGCGATATTCATTTGGTGTTATATCGGTATCGGCGATATATCGGTTTTGGAAATACATATCGGATATCGGATCGATATCCGATAAATTTATAAAAATAATACAGTGTTGACCCGTTTTCATCACGTTTGTGACCCTATTTTGTCACCCCGAAAAAATGAAAATTTTAGTCGTTCTTCATACCGGTAACAATATCGCAAAAAACATTGATTTTCCCAAGGCATAAATTGATTCATGGTTTAATCAAAGTTAATTGACTATTTTTCGGGTATTTACCACCCGGATTGGAAATCAATTATGTACTAGTTTGAAAACTAGCTTGTGAAGTTGCACAACATGTGAATGATTTAGTTCAAATATGTATTGGAGGGTAACCACTTCCTTCGGTGGGGTTTGAACCCAGGACCACGGTATGTTAGACATGTGCTTTCCCTACCAAGCTACGAAGGATCTCGGTCGTCCTGGGGAGTTCATATTCTCAACACCAGACACAATGGACATTTTAAAAATGTAATGGACTTGCTACATTTGTTTTAATAGATGCAGTCAGTGAGCTAGTGTATGTAGTGTAGGGGAGGACGGGGCAAGAAGAGCACCCCTTAAATTTAAAGATATTATGCTTTTTTTCAGTCTTCACGAAAACATGAGCGGCGCTGAGATTGAGTGCAGTTTTTGCCAGTGCATGTTCATCCCGAGCGCGCGCTCTCCTTCAAGCTCGTGTTCACCGTCAACATTGAACATGGGTGCGAAAAATGAGCGCGGTGCTGTTCAGCTCAGGGTCGAGCTTAAGCTCAAAAATTGGGCTGTGTGTTCAGGATGTGTGCTCATGCATCATGCTGTGTACTTAGGCTGCTGTAAACTGAGGCTGTGAGCGTGAAGCATCACGATTATGCGGCAGTATTATTTTTTATGCGGCATATATACCGCCATCGGGGGAGACAATGGCTCTGGGGGGTGAGAATGGATCATTGCTCTGATCGACAATCTGGAGATCGTAGAGCAAAATCGTTCAAAAAGTTCTCTTATATTTTAGTCTTCTTGCCCTCAGATACATTCATTCTATTCTACAAGCATTCTAAGTTGTTCAAACAGTGACCCATTCTCACCTCCATTTGGCCCATTGTCACCCCAGACGACGCGTTGAGGTTGAGGGCAAAAAACAATTCGGAGCAGGATGCCTTTATTGGGGCCTTGATAAGGAGTTTGTAGATGACAAGATATAGTTTCTGCATTTGTAGATAAACATAGCAGGATCTATTATTTTAAGATATAAGTAAAATAAACAATATTTTATTGTACTCTGTTAGACGATATGCAAGATTTTATTGCTTGAATATTGTTCAAATGTGTGCATCTGACCTTGATAGAAATGAGTAGAAGTATGGGTCAACCTATGGCACGTAACTTTGAGAGGATGGAGGAAGTTTACATTAGACTGAAAAGCGAAGCTAAACGGATTGGACTAGACATCAACACGTCGAAGACGAAGTACATGGTAGGAAGAGGCTCAAGAGAGGACAATGTAAGTCACCCACCACGAGTTTGTATTGATGGTGACGAAATTGAGGTGCTTGAAGAATTCGTGTACTTAGGCTCACTGGTGACCTCGGATAACGATACCAGCAGAGAAATTCGGAGACGCATCATGGCAGTAAATCGTACGTACTTTGGACTCAGCAAAACGCTGCGATCGAATAGAGTTCGCCGCCGTACCAAACTGACTATCTACAAAACCCTTATTAGACCGGTAGTCCTCTACGAACACGAGACCTGGACGATGCTCGTGGAGGACCAACGCGCACTGGGAGTTTTCGAAAGGAAAGTGTCGCGTATCATCTATGGTGGGGTGCAGATGGCGGACGGTACGTGGAGGAGGCGAATGAACCACGAGTTGCATCAGCTGTTGGGGAACCATCCATCGTTCACACCGCAAAAATCGAAAGACTGCGGTGGGCCGGGCACGTAGCCAGAATGTTGGACAGTAATCCGATGAAAATGCTTCTCGACAACGATCCGACGGGAACAAGAAGGCGAGGTGCACAGGGGGTAAGGTGGATCGATCAGGTGTAGGACGTTTTGCGGACTGCGTGGTTGGCGACGTGCAGCCATGGACCAAGCTGAATGGAGACATGGAGAAGACTTCTATGTATTGCATAGGCCACTGTGGCCTTAGTCTGGTAATAAATAAATAAATGAATGGGCAAACTTTAATCTCATTGTACAGATTGTTGCGAATATTTAAGATGTTTTATTCATAAATATCATGAATTTTATTTATTTTTTTCATGAAGATTTATCAGAAGCATTTGAAACTACTCTGAAAACTGGTCTACATGAAACCATTGGTTGTTTTTTCCTTTTTGATTCTTCTCTCGGTTGTAAATGCCTTAGTATGTGGAGAGCATGTTACGTTTTATTTATTAAAGATTGTAGAAAAAACCGAAGCTTGGAGCTAACTCACTTTCACATTAAAAATAGGTGTGTTAGCTAAGATACACGTAATATTATTATTTCTGTTATTAAAACTAATAAACTCTATTGGGGAAATTAATGAAACATGTACACTAGGGTGGCTCAAAAAACACTTTTTCAAATTTTTTGATGGGCCGCCCTCTTATTCGGTTCTATTTGATACCCTGATGCTCTGGACAAAATTTCAGCCAAATCGGTCAACGTTTGGGCAGTGCTAAACTCGTTGGAAGTTTATATAGAAAATGTATGCAGATACATCCAAAACAGTGATTTGCAGTTGGACGGTACAATTTACGATCAAGAACCATGATACTCATTCAGTTCTTGTAAAATAAAGTACAGAATGTTATGCTGAAAACCGCGAGAAGATTAGAGTTTATTACAAAAAGATATTAGCATTTTACTGAGTGTTGTAGGGGTGAATTTACTTCTTTTCAAAGGTAAAAGAAACGAAATTTGCTCAAACCCCACTGCAGAGAAATGCTAATAACTCAGCCAGGCAAACTCGAATCTTCTCGCGGTTTTCTGCATAACATTCTGTATTAAATTCTCCAAGATCTGGATGAGTATCATAGTTCTTCATCGTAAGTTATAGTCCAGCTGCAATTTACTGTTTTGGATGTTTCTGCATACATTTTTCCATATAAACTTCCAACGAGTTTAGCACCGCCCAAACGTTGACCGATTTGGCTGAAATTTTGTCCAGAGCATCAGGGCATCAAATAGAACCGAATAAGAGGGCGGCCCATCAAAAAAATTGAACAAAGTTTTTCCCATACTAATTTGAGCCACCCTAATGTACACACAATCTTTCCAGAAAGGCGAAAAACGTAAAAATGATCAATAAACGGCAATAAAATGTTAAACAAAAGCCACCAACATGTTTCGGTCCAGTATAAGATGTTTTCGGGTGGAAATGTCTGGGCATAGTTTATTCATTGTGTTTACCACAAAAGATAAAAAATTCACCTTCATTCAATGGCAGGCATAAAAAAAACTTTCAATTAATAACTGTGTAAATGCTAATAGGGAACATTAAGTTGGGAGCCAGAGGCGCGGTCACCGTCCGAGACGTGGGTAGGACAAATAGAAAGATTTATCAAACAGAAGAAAAACGAATTTGACAGGAATAACTTAGAAATAATTCACGATTCTATTAAAAAAGCTATACTTCATAGTCGAATCATGATTGGCCGAGAATCAACTATTCTCACAGCACATGCTTTGGAGTTTCATAAATTCAAAACCACCAACGATGCCGGTCACGTCCTTACAGTCAATTTAGGATTAGAAGAAGAACATAAATTCACCAATCATTGTTTCAAGAGACCAATGAATCCTCTGCATCTCCGTGTGAGCCGAGGGAAAAAATAATTGGTTAGTTTTTCGAACTTAATTGAAAAACCAAATTAACGCGTTGCTTAAGGTCACACCTGACGGAATCCAAGTTCCAAAGTGCTCGCGTTTTTGGGGGCACACCACTCGATTCAGAGGCGGCACACAACTGTCATTTTTGTTGATTTAGCTTTGCTGCGTCGCAGCATGCGTGAAATAATAAAAATGACAGTTGAACGCAGATAAAAATATGTTGTGATTTTAAATGTATTTTCATGCACATATTTGGAGCATGCAAATAAACGTAACATTCAATCGATCTCACTATTCTTTTAAATCGAAATAAATTTAAACTGTGCTTGCTTGTAAAGTTCAGTCAAATTTAATTGAATATTTAATGTTAATTCGTTTGATGGGATAAGCTGCAATTTTACACGTCGTTGAATTTTAAAAATTATTTGCTGTGAACGTTGCTTCCGTATCGAGTGGTGTGCCCCCGAAAACGCGAGCACTTTTAAACTTGGATTCCGTCAGGAGTGGCCTTAATGTGTTTCGGTTGATGAGCGAAAGCACGATCCGAAGTCTACTCAGCGCAATGCACTGCCGACGTTCTATCAAACACTTAACTATTTATCTTCTTTGTTTCTCGACGAGAAAACAACCACGCACACCCAGTACCATCTGTATTCTGAGGAGGATTGCGCTTATTTTCGATCGAAACGACGGGTACTACAGAAGCACGATCAATCAAGCTTTTGCATTCTCATAATAGTAGGAGATAGCATAGCTGAGAAAAACTTTATAAATTAATGATTTCGTGTGTGTTACTTCTACGTGAAGTTAAACGATTTACAACAGGGCTGCCCAACGTATGGCCCGCGGGCCGGATGCGGCCCTCTGCTCCATTTTTTATGGCCCGCGGCGTGTAAGAAAAATAACCTCAAAATCGGCCCGCCAGCTTTTCTATCTGGCTCGAGAAGTTTTTTCTATTATTCATTATAATATATGTAATTTTTAAAACAATATCAATAATTTGAATATGAAATTAAAACAATATTTTACTAATTTTACAAAAGATTGAAGTGAAACATCGCGTTTTCCATGAAGATTGGTCAGAGTAGTTTATATTCACGTTGCAAAATTTGTTTTGCTTAATTTGTCCGTAATGTTTTTCTATATTGAAGAAATAAAACCTGAATCCAAGCATTTTGCAGAGGCGTCGCGTGATCAATTCTTCAACCTGTGCACTATTTTAATATTTCGAAAAAAAAAAACACATAAAAGGGACCTGAAATGATAAACAAATAATTTTCCAGCGCGTTTCTCAATATGTTTGCTTATTTTGTTGCATCTAACTGGTTCTTAGCTTCTTCTTATTTTCTGAATTAACTCAAACTTAACTAAGCTTCAAAGTGATTTAAGTAAAATTAAAAATTACTATCATCAGAATCGTTTCCAATGTGGCAAATAAGCAATACATCTATTCGGAAATTATTGAACTGGCACTTTCAATTCTAATTTGAGTTATTCGTAAAATGAGACAAAGTTTTAAATACGGAAAAGAAATATATCAATCATGCAAAGGCTCTAATAATAATTTGTAATTGGCATGTCATATCACAAAAATAAAGTCTGTACAATAAAGAGAACAATGAAGTTTATAGCCCTTACCATTGACGAATACATAGACCTAAATGTCCGGTACAAAGCCATCAGAAAATCGGGCACCATGTCTTCTTCTTCATTTTACAGAAAATACCCCTCGTGGGTGACGAATTACATTATACACATAAATATTTTACGAGCGCTGGCTTACCCCTCTCGACGTTTTGACAGTTTGTTTGTTTTTCTCCCTCACCTTCCCTCTCAGCGTCGCCGTCGATGAATCGATGATGACTTTCCGATTCGGTCGTGAAAGAATTTTGGTGGGCCAGTCCGTTTGTTTCTGTGAAATGCGTTGGGCAGTGAAAAAAATTCGCGAAGGTATGGAAACATCGAAAACCCACCAGCCAATACTCCGGACGGTGAAATTCGCGAATTCAGATGTGCATGTGATGGATAAAAATTCAGCCGTACGACCAATTGAGATTCTCACGTCCGAATGTGTGAGTGGCGATAAAAGGAAAACAAACACTCCTAGATGGTGCTACTAAGCAAAGTTTGGGTAAAAATGAGTATATTTCCATATATTTTTTGACTCCTTCGCAACCATCGTGATGACTCGATCAATTTTGAGGTTATGAGCAGAAGGAAAACAAACATGTATTTACACATGCCGAATTGCACATCAGTGTGCGAGCGTTAAACGTCACTCATCTCTATGGCTCCAAACTGGCATATCAATAATATGGTAAGTAATGTATTTTGCAATCCTCCGCAAATTGTAATTTAAACTGCTTATCTTATAGCGCCTTGCGAAACTTGTCGCAGTACACGGTTCCAGATGGTTCCAGTGCAGACGGTGGACCGCTACCAAACAATTCAAACAACAACAATGTCGTCGGCGTGCGTACAGCCGCTTTCACCGATTCCTGCGATCGACGACTCCTGGACGGGCTCGAAGGGCAATTCGAGAGCAAAGTTGTAAATATGGAGTCTAACTGATGAGTAAAACGCAGCCGGTGCGACCACCAAGGTGCTCTGTGCTGTAGAATGTATACCTACGTGCCCAAACTTGCAGCATGGCTTAGCTGGTAAGTAGTGTCCAATATTGGATGGAGAATTTTGTTATTAAAACCCTCAGATTATTCTTTGTTCCCTAACTTCCCGAAAGATTCAAATGAATCGAAATAATTCTTTTTAGTTTGTGTGGCGAGCTTTTGGACATTTCCTTCGGAAAAAGATTTAAAACCGTGCGATCGAGGGCTGCCATAGTTCAACACCAATTTTCTTCGAAACACAATCTGCTCTTCGATGACATGCAACAGTGCTGAGCTGCTTATTTGTTATCAGGCAGAGAGAGACGGAGGAAGCTTTCTCGAACCATTTATACGTATCCGGAAAATGACGTTTTTGGAGTTCAAAACAACTAGCAACTGTGATTGATTGCAAATCAAATGCACCGGAAACCGTTTCCACTGAGGGAAACTACGATGGAGCAGTTTTTCTGAGCTTTCCTACTCATGAAGATTAAGATGGTAATGGTATCATCAACATCAACAATAAGCGTACCCGTTTTTTAAACTACAGGTAAGTTTGATAAAAAAAAACTTAGGTATTGGAATAATTTTTTTGTTTGATTTGCATTTTAGGAACTCTTCCACGATGGTGGAACCCAGTCAGCTCACATTTCTGTATCGTTAGGTGAGTTATTTGCTTGAACAACCGAATAGTCGACAAAACAAATGTATAGTGGGCTTTTTCCACAGTTTGTACTTGAAAACTTTCACAATCCGCAATAAAATAAACCGAAGAGAATCTTTTGGCATTCTGAATGGAATCTTTCGGGATTCTAAACAGATTTGCTTGGGTTTGCGAGGAAGGTATTTTTTAGATTTGACAATGAAACTTTTGGAATACTGCAGGGTATCATATTTGGAATAATCCAGTTGCCTTTTGGGATTCCAAGAAGAGTACTGACGGGATTCCGAAGGGTATATTTCTGGAATTGCGAGGTAGAATCCTTTCGAGATTGTGACGGTAATCCTTTCGTGATATCGACCTCAATCCTTTCGAGATTTTGACAAGCATACTTTCACCGCCGGAATTAAGAGGGGAATATTTTCGGAATTGTGATGCGGATCTTTTCGGGATTCCGATGGAAATCCTTTCGATATTCCCGACGATATTCCGACGGGAATTTATTTGTGATTTCGACGGAAATCTTTTCAGTATTCATCTCGGAATCCTTTCTGGATTCCGACTGAATTTTCTGAGATTCCAACGCGAATTCTTTTGAATTCGACGGGAGCCATTTGGCAATATTTCGATATTTTCAGGATTATGATGGGCATTTCTTCACGATTGCGACGAGATTTCGACGGGAAATCATTTTGCTATTTCGAAGGGTAATCCGCAGGTAATCATTTTGAAATTTCCGAAGGGAATCCTTTCGGGATTCCGAAGGGAATCCTTTCGGGATTCCGAAGGGAATCCTTTTTGGAGTTGGTGGTCAAATGGTGGAATTAAATGGGATATTTTGAACTCGTTTTATGACAAGTGAAGACGTTCCACTAACAAGCTCAAAAGAACTTTATTACCATTCAGGATTTCTACGGGAATTCTTCCGTGATTGTGAAGAGAATCGCTTTGTGATTGGGTTCTGACAGGAATCCTCTAGCGATTGCGACGAAGATCCTTCGGAAATTCAACGAATCCATTCTTTATTTTGATGGGAATCCTCTCAAAATCCCAACGAGAATTTTTTCTGGATTCCGACTGTAACACTTTTGAAATTCTAACGGAAATACTTTCGGGATTTTTCCGTGATTCTGACGGGAATGATTACGGGGTTCTGAAGGGACTTTTTCGGGATTCCGAAGGAAATCCTTTCGCGATTCTGATGGGAATCCTTTCGGGTTTCTAAAGAATATTCATATGGGATTTCGAAATTATTCTTTTCGGTATCCGGAAATAAAACCCGTCGGAAACTCGGAAGGAGCCCTGTCGCAATCCCGAAAGTATTCCCATCAAAATTTCGAAAGAATTTACATCGGAATCACGAAAGGAGTCCAGTCGGAAT
Source organism: Armigeres subalbatus (assembly GCF_024139115.2). NCBI lineage: Eukaryota > Metazoa > Arthropoda > Insecta > Diptera > Culicidae > Armigeres > Armigeres subalbatus. The sequence continues at coordinate 410,154,153 of NC_085140.1, read as the reverse complement.
ATCGAAAAGATTCGCATCAAAATCACGAAAGTATTCCCGTCGGAATCCTGAATATAAGCCCCAAACACAATTGTCAGCGGAACGGAAACGGCAAATTTGACAGTTAGCCCATATATTTTCTGTCAAATTCGCCGATATTATAGCCAACATCTCTTTAAGGCTGCAATGGTAAACTTATTAGAATTCTAAAGCAAAATTGATTATTAAAAATAGGCATATGTATAAAGGGCGAATACAACGAAAACTTTAAATTTTAAAATGTAAAATTATTTGGTAAACTAATTATAAGTAAAAATAAAATTAATTTTACTTATGCTACTCATAAGGATTCTCCATACAATCTCTAATAGAACCAAAGGATTCCAAAGGAAAAAATCAATTTCTTCTGCAATAATGATACGATTTTATCGGATTTTATTCGCGAACCCAAGCAAATCTGTTCAGAATCCCGAAAAGGTTTCATTCAGAATGCTAAAAGATTCTCTTTGGTTTATATTTTAGGGCCGATTGTGAAAGTTTAAGTACGAACTGTAAGAAAGTCCCTCTATTACATTTGTATACAGTTGTGTTGTCAACTATTCGGTTTGTTCAAAACAAATAACTCACCTAACGATACAGAAATGTTAATTCGATTGAGTACCAGCATCGTCGAAAGAGTTTCTTGGAAATGCAGGAATTAAACCAAAATGTATTCCTCTAGGAAAAATCTCTAGGATTTCCTTTGAATTTCTTAAAGCGATTCCATTTGGATTCCTCGTAAAAGTGTTCCCTTTGAATTCTTATAGAAATTCTCTTCGGAATACTCCCCTTCGAAATCTTGGAAGCATTCATTTCGGAATCCAAGAAAGTTTCTTTCGAAATCCCAGAGGGTTTCTCTTGAAATTCCCTAAAGGATTTCCCTTCGGAATCCCCAAATAATTCAATTCGGAATCCCTAATTACCTAATTTTCTTTTGCTATATTAGGGTATCATATTTTTCTTATCCTTGAAAGATTGTTTAATAATCCCAGAAGGATTCGGGATCTTCTTCAAAGGACTTAGAGGCCACTCACCTTTCGCCCTGCTATTTCACTGGATGGAAAATTCATGTTCAAGATGACACGCGCTGCCCCTGGGATGATATTACCATTACACATGAGAGCTGCGGATGGACCGCCAGGAACAACGGAAATATAGGCGCACCTTCAGCTTACCAAGCGATTCTACCACTGTAAAATAATGGTAACCGACTGTAAAATTAACCATTCAATAATCTTCTGAATTTCCACCATGCCGCTGTATATAGGAGAAAAATACGTTGTGGACATATAAATTAATGTACTTCATACAAAATGCATGCAATAAAAAATAGATAATGAGAAGACAAAACATTATTATAATTTAGCAAATTAAATAAATAAATAACCGAAAACTTCCATAAAAATTGATTCCCAAAATAATTTAGGATTCAACGCCATACATTTCGGGTGGTTTCTTACATCACATCTCTATTTACATCGCTTCCATTACATCATCTTTATTACATCGGGAGAAATTATGTCACTCTTGTTTATTAAGTAAAGCGTCTCGAGTGCGTCATATACCGATTTTTTTTCTTTTTTTTATTAACTTTATTAACGTGGATTTTATCTTGAAAGTAAGTTCATCACGGACATATACCGATGGACTCAACTGGTTGCAGCGATTTCGATGTAATATTCAACTAATTTTTTTTGCTGTGCAATCAACCAAATAACCAATCAATTAAGCTAACCAACTAACAATCAGCCAAATCCAATCAAAAATGGAGCAAGCAACCAACCAACCATTAACCATTCAACAGTTCTGAACGTTGCTTTGATTGATTGATTGATTAGTAGCTTGCTTAGCAGTTGGTTGGTTGCGGGAATGGTTGGATTAGTTAATTATTCAGTTGATTGGTTGGTTGATTAGTTGATTGGTAGCTTAATTGTTTGGTTATTTGGTTGATGGGTTTTGCTTTACCGTTTGATTAGTGGTTGGTCGATTGGTTGGTTGATTAGCGTTGTTTTGTTGGTTTCTTGACTGGTTGATTAGTTGATTGATTGATTGATTGATTTGGTTGTTGCTTGAGTTATTGTTAGTTGTTGATTAGTTGGTTTCTTGACAGTTGGTTGGTTTGCTTTCAATTGGTAGGTTGGTTGCTCATTGTTTGCTGGTTGCTTCATTGTTTGTTAGGTGCTTGGTTGGTTATTTAGTTGATTGCTTGATTGGTTGCTTGATTGATTGTTTGATTGATTGTTGGTTGGTAGAATGAATAATTGGTTGGTTGCTGCTTGATTTGTTAGTTGGTAGAACTGTTGAATGGTTGGTTGCTTGATAGTTGGTTAGTTGCTTGAGCAGTTGGTTGGTTGCTTCTTGGTTGATTGGATTTAGCTTGACTGGTTGAAGTTGATTTGGTTGGCTTCGGCATGATTGGTTGATTAGTTGTTTTGTTGGCTGTTTGCTTGAATGGCTGATTGGTTGGTTGCTTGATTGGTTGATTGGTAGCTTTTGCTTCTGATTGGATTTGGTTGCTGGAATGGTTGATTAGTTAATTATTCAGCTGATTGATTTCTCGCCTTGATTGGTTGGTTGATTATTCTGATTGGTTGATTAGTTTTGGTTGGTTGATTGTTGGTCGGTTGCTGCTTGATGGGTTGATTAGTTGTTTCTTGTTAATTGCTTGATTGGTAGATTAGTTGGTTGGTCGCTTGATTTGTTAGTTGGTTAGAATGATTGATTGATTGGTTGGTTGTTGCTGATTTGTTAGTTAGTAGAACCGTTGAATTGGTTGATAGTTGGTTGGTTGCTTGATTGGTTGCTCGACTGGTTGATTGATTGTTGGTCGGCTGGTTAAGAAGTTGATTGAAGTTGCTTTTGTTGGTTGCTTGGATAGCTAATTGGTTGGTTAGTCGATTGATTGATTGGTTGGTTGGTTGGTTGATTGATTGTTGGTTGATTTGTGATTGGTTGATTAGTTATTGATTGATTGATTGGTAGCATGCTTGAATGGGATGGTCGTTTGATGGATTAGTTTTTTGTTTGATGAGTTGCTGCTTGATTTGTTAGTTTGTAGAACGTGGTTGGTTTGCTTAATTGGTTGATTAGCTGGTTGGTTGCTGTGATTGCTTTCTGGTTGATTGGTAGCTTGCTTGAATTGTTGGTTGGTTGCTTGACTGGTTGGATTGGTTGGTTGCTTGATTGGTTAGTCGGCTGGTTGCCAGTTGATTAGTTGTTTTGTTGAGTTTTGCTTTGGTTGATTGGTTAATAAGTTGATTGGTAGCTCGTTGGTTCATATGTTTTTTGTTGATTGGTTGGATTAGTTGGTTGGTTGAATGATTGCTTGGTTGACTGGCAGCTTGCTTGAATGGTTGGTTGCTTGATTGTTTCGGTGGATTGGTAGCTTGCTTTGAATGGTTGGTTATTTGATTGATTGCTACTTGATTTGTTAGTTGGTAGAATGGTTGATTGGTTGGTTGATTGCTTGCTTGATTGGTTGGTCGGCTGGTTAGTTGGACATGTTGTTTTGTTGGTTAGCTTGGTGGTTGATTAAGTTGGTTGGTTGCTGTTGATTGGTTGGTTTGCTGCTTGATTTGTTAGTTGGAGGTATATGGTTGATTGATTGGTTATTTCCATTGTTGATTGGTTGGTTGCTTGTTGAAGTTAGTAGGCTACTGGTTAGTTGATTAGTTGTTTTGTTGATTGCTTGGTTGATTAATTAATAAGTTGATTGCTAGATTGCTTTGCAGTTATTTAGTTATTTGGTTTATGGGTTGGTTGCTGCTTGATTTGTTGGTTGGTAGCATGGTTGATTGGTTGGTTTCCTCATTGTGGGTGATTGATTGATTGATTGGTAAATTGGTTACATTGGTTGCTTGACTGGTTGATTGTTCTGGTTAATTGATTGGCTGGTCGGCTGGTTAGTTGATATATTTGTTTTGTTGGTTGCGCTTTCAATGGTTGCTTGGATTTGGTTGATTAGTTGATTCGCATTGCTTCGATTGATTGGTAGCTTTGTTTACGCAGATGGCTGATTGCTGGATTAGCCATCAAACCAACAAACCAAATGCCAATGAAGCAACCAATTGCTAAAAGCAGCAGCCAACTATCGCGAAACCAACTAATCAACAGTTCTACCAACTAACAAATCAAGCTAAACAACCAACCAATCAACCAATCAAAGAAACCAAAAACAACTAATCAGCAACCAATCAGCTCGACCAACCATTCAATCAAACGGTAAAGCAAACCCATCAACTAAATAAATCCAACCAATTAAGCTACCAACCAACTCAATCCAGCAATCAGCCATCTGCCATGAGGTACCAATTTAATCAAGCAACGAATCAACTAATCAACCAACCAAGCAACCATTGAAGCAACCAACAAAACAACATATCAACTAACCAGCCGACCAGCTTCAATCAACCAGTCACAACCAATCAACCAAATTACCAACCAATCAATAAATCAACCAACAATGAAGCAAACCAACCAATCAACCCATTCTACCAACTAACAAATCAAGCAGCAACCAAACCAACCCATCAACCAAATAACTAACCAATTCAAACAATCAACAAAACAACTATTCAACTAACCAGCCTAATAACCAACAAAGCAACCAACCAATCAACCAGTCAAGCAAACCAGCCAACAATCAAGCTAAACCAACAATTCAAGCAAGCTAACACCAATCAAACCAATGACGAAATCCGAGGTGGTAGAAGAATTTATTATTACTTGGGCTCACTGGTGACCGCCGAAAATGCACACCAGCAGAGAAATTCGGAGACGCATAGTGGCTGGGAAACGATCGTACGTACTTTGGACTCCGCAAGACGCTCCGATCGAATAGAGTTCGCCGCCGTACCAAACTGACAATCTACAAAACGCTGAGTAGACCGGTAGTCCTCTCACGGACACGAGATTCCTGGACGATGCTCGTGGAGGACCAACGCCGCACTTCTGAGTTTTCGAGAAAGGAAAGTGCTGCGGTACTCATCTATGGTGGGGTGCAGATTGCGGACGGTACGTGTGGAGGAGAGACGAATGAACCACGAATTACTGCATCAGCTGTTGGGAGGGAACCATCCATCGTTCACACCGCGAAAATCGGACGACTGCGATGGGCCGCGGGCACGTAGCCAGAATGTCCGGACAGTAACCCGGTGAAAATGGTTTCTCGACAACGATCCGACGGGCACAAAGAAGGCGAGGTGCGCAGCGGGCAAGGTGGATCGATCAGGTGGAAGATGACTTCAGGACCTCTCAGCGACTGCGTGGTTGGCGACGTGTAGCCATGGACCGAGCCGAATGGAGAAGACTCTATATACCGCACAGGCCACTTCGGCGCTTAGTCTGATTAAATAAATAACCAATCAACCAAGCAATCAGAAGCAAACCAACCAGCCAATCAACCAATCAAGCAACCAAACCAATAACCAATCAAACAGCGACCTAACTAATCAACTAAATAACCAACCAATCCAGCAATCAACTTATGTAACCAATTAACCAAGCACCCAACAAAACAACTAATCAACCAACCAGCCTACTAACCAAATCAATCAACCCGTCAAGCAACCAAACCAATCAACCATACATTACCAAATAACAAATCAAGCTCCAATCAACCAAATAATCAACCAAGCAAATCAAAGCAACCAACCAACCAATCAAGCAAGCAACCAACCAATCAAACAACTAACCAACTAATTAACCAATCAACTAAAACAACTTATCAATTCAACGAGACAACCAACCAATCAAGCAACCAATCAACTAAATAACCACAACCAATCAATCACAAGTGAGAGCTAGCCAATCAACCAAATAAGTAACCAACATCAATCAATCAACTAATCCGGCAACCAACCTTAATCAAAGCAAGCATCACCAAATCAACCATTCAAGCAATAACTAACAAACAACCTAACAAGCCGACCAACCTAATCAATCAATCAGTCAAGCAACCAATCAACCACAAATAACCTACCAATCAATCGAATTAAGCAACTTAATCAACCAATTAAGCAAACTAACCATTCAACCTAATCCTACAACAAATCAAGCAAGCAACCAACCAACCAGTCAACCAATCAAGCAAACCAACCAATCACAATCAACTGGAAAAATCAAGCAACCAACCAAGCTAATCAACCAAATAAGCAAACTCAACAAATCAACCATTCAAGCAACCAACAAAACAATTAACTAAACTAGCCAGCCGACCAAATCCATTCAATCAAACTCAGTAAAGCAAACAATCAACCAATTAAGCAACAGTTCAACCAACTAATCCAGCAATCAAAGGCCATTCAGGCAAGCTTACTTAACCAAGCAGTCAAGCAACCAAACCAATCTAATCATCAACCAAGCAACCAACAAAAATAACATATGAACTAACCCCAGCAACCGACCCAACCATTCAATCAACCAGGTCAAGCCAGGCCCTATGCTAAGTAAGCTCATGTTTCAGCATAGCCAACACCAACACCAACGCCGAGCAACGGTCAAATCTAAAAAGCTTAACATCATAAAACATCCAAATTCAGCTTTCTTCAATATGCAACTTTAATCGGGAAATATTCATTAAATATGACTAATGAGTTTAATTGATTCAAAACTTATCTATATGATCAATTTCGATTTTACTTTACATGGAGAACAACAATTTGTCTTTTATTTCACCCAGTGAAAAGCTTGAGCCAGGGAATTTAAAAAATAAATCCCTAAATCAAGCAAATCCAACCATTCAAGGCAAAGAGGTAACCAATCAACTTATCAACTAATCAACCAAGCAAACCAACAAAACAACAATAATCAACTAACCAGCTGACTAACCAATCAACTCACGCCTGTCAAGCAACCAACCAATCAACCACATGCCATACTACCACTAACTAACAAATCAAGCAGCAAGCCAACCAAATAATCAACCAAACAATCAAGTAACCAACCAGTCAAACAAGCTATCAATCTACCAACAGCAATCAAGCAACCAACCAACTAATCAGCCAATCAACGCTAAACCAACCAACTAATTAACTAAGCCAAATCAACAAAACAACTAACTCAAATAACCAGCCGACCAATTAATCAACCAATCAACTAAGTAACCACAACCAATCAATCAACCAGTAAACCAACCCAGTCAATCCACTCCAAGCAACCAGCCATTCAACCATCCTGCTAAGTTACCATACCAATCAATCAACCAAGCAACTTAGCTGGAGTCGATTGATGTGCCCAACAATATGGATCTTCGGGCCTCTCAACAAAAGTTCGTTTTGCATCGGCTGTTCGGCCACATTGAGAGTTGACGTAAAAGTTAATGTCAACTTTCTCCCCACGAACAAAATGCCCTAGATAGCCGTGTGGGTGTCGGCAGCCGGTTGTCTGGCTAAGAATCAACGCTACATGGATTGCCTGTTCCAGTGGTAAAAAGTCCACCATACAGGTGTGACCCCTTAATTCTTGGTGTGATGCGGCTTTATAGCTTACCGTGCCTATGGAATGAATGGTTAGGGTCGGGGTCTAAAAAGAACCTAACCGCTAACGCTTAGACCTGTGAAGCACCAGTTAGGCACCCTTCACAGTATGTGAGCCTCTATTGCGCTAACTGGAGCTATGGCGTAGTTGACTTTTTGCTTCTCCGGAATAATCGGCTACTCTTTATTCCAATCTCAAACTTGAGGTTAAAATAAGGGTGGGATTATGAAGTAGATTTTATTTAGTTTTCATCTAATTGTCACCTTATATGGATTCGCTATATGCGCTTTTTCTACAGTGTACTCTGTGTTTCGTCTTTGACGTTCTTGATACGATACTGACTTGGTTCATCATCGTTGCTGTTCACATAAATATAGAAGCTGTGGAGTGTATTATCCTTATTCACAATGGCTATAGTTGAGATAGCTCAAATCAATCTTCAGCACAAGAGAACAGCAACGATTAATGCTTTGTAGACTTATGCAAAATGGCAAATCCCCAAAGTGGCTTTTGGTGCAGGAACCCCTATTTTCGCATAGGGTAGCTTTTACCTAGGTAACCTAAGTGAACCCGGCGGTTTTTGCTGCTTTCAGTAATGAAATGGCAAACTCTCGATCAATGCTTTTCGCGTGCATGTTATTACTCTGTTAACAACGCTATCGTTGCTACACTTATCTCTGAACCAACAACCAGAGATGCTATGTGCTGTCACAATTGATGCAACTGGCGGATCCCCCGTCAGGAAATACGTCTATTGTTCGGTTTATTTTATCACATTGATGAACCATCCCCTACTGGATGCTTTTAAACAAGTGGTCAGTTATTGCACGTCAAAAGGCCTTCCGCTAATTGTCGGTAGTGATGCTAATGCTCATCACATCATCTGGGGTGAAGCTCGGATATCAATTCAGAGAGGCTCCAGCTTGATGGAATACTTTAAAGTAGTACCGAACTTGGTTTACTTAACATAGGCAATCGCCCAACCTTTATGGTATCTAATAGAGCAGAAGTATTAGACATAACTCTCTGCTCCAATCGAGATCCAGTCACGAGTTGACGAATTGGCATGCCGATCAGATGAGGAATCCATATCTGGACCATCACAAGCTACATCTATTTTGAATCAGTTGAATGTTTCTTCTGCAGACTTTGCGTTTTAGGAAATCCCCGTTCAACCAACTGGGAGATCTCTATACAGAGTTGCTTCTCGACAAAATTTCATGGATATCTACCATCCATTGAAACTCCTACCGACTTGGATTAGTGCCGTTGATACTACACAACGTTGCATATCGTGGAAGCTTTTGAAGAAGCTTGCCCCCTTGCCCGTTCTGTGAAAACCTCAAGAGGAACCCCGTGGTGGAATTCCTGATTTGGCTAAAGCCTTCAGGAAGCGAAGGTGTAGAAGGAGTTGGAACAGACGCCATTCAGCAGGGACGGATTCTTTCAAGTTGGCTCTCCGCAAAGCTTACATAAGAAGGCTCTACGATCTGCTGAACGATCTGGCCTGGAAAAACCTTTGTGCAAATGTTTCCAATTTGAGTGAAGCCACTCGAGTTGAATAAAATTTCTTGCGAGATCCAAGGATTTCCAAGTTGGCGAAATTCGCAAGCCAAATGGCGACTACACTTCTTCTGACGAAGTTGAAGCGTTAGAGCACTTAAATTTGATACACACTTCCCTGGATGTGTTGTAGATATTGCATCTTCGGATGTTCCTGATGTGTCTTTTTCATGTAGTTATGGGTCTTGGGCTCAGGCTCGTAGAATCATAACTACTGAATCGATTCAATGGGCTCTTAATAGTTTTGCTCCTTACATAAATCTCCAGGGAAGATGGATCTAGTCCCGTTCTTCTCTCTAGAAGGTTTTGAGCATATCAAACATGTTTTGAAAAAACTTTTTAGTATGCAGTTTTGCTACTGGGTATATTCCCATATCCTGGCGGGATGTCACCAAAGTTTATCCTGTGTAAGGAGGACGCGTGCTTCGTATGAAGAAGCCAAAGAGTTTTAGGACCCATCAGTTCGACCTCATTTCTTCTGAAATGCTTAGAACGTATTTGTCGTATTCCAGCCGAAACGGCTGAATGGAATCCGCCGTTGAAGAGCGGTGCGACTGTTCGTTTTAAAATTCGGACAACAAACTAACGGTGCAATCTTCTGTCGTTGCTACTCAACCCGATGGCGCTAGCCAACACTATCTCACACCGTGCACAATCATTGCACAGATTCTTTCTCTATCGTGATTAGTGCATATGCAAAATTGAGAGTCTTATTCCAAGTCTAATGTAAAACTGGTAACAGTGTACGGTAATAATTGGGGCACGCTGAAATATGTGATTTCACGATTGGTAGTATTTGATTGCTTATATTTTATCGTGTACTATTCTGCAATAGCAGAATCAATCTCATAGTCTAGAATCACTTATACAAACTAAAAATCATTAGCCGCTTACTCTGGAATACTACATCTTTCTCCTTCCCTACTCTTTGAACTTTTGTAAAGAATATGATTTCAATTTTATAAATATTTCATTATAAAGAAAAATGCATACCCAAATTGGCTTCAAAATAAATTAAAAACAATTCTTAATATTGTTAGTACCATCAACATCTAATGCAAAGAAGAACAAACTTGATATGTTAAGTACCGTCATATTTTTGCTAAAACTAATAAATGAAGTTGTGGGTCACATTTTAATTTTTTTTTTTTTCGGAGATTCTATTTGCTCTCTGCACAATTCGGAATACACAAAAATGTTCGGAGTCCTGCTTGGTACTCGCAAAGAGCAATCCTCTATAGAATCTTGCAAAACGTAGTCCTACGTCCAACATTCTTTTCGGTTTTACTTACTCTGGAATAAATAAAAAAAACGCCTCTGAGTCCATTTGCAAAATGTATTCCCTTCATAGAAGCCACAGACGGAATCCTACGTCAACATGTCTCGGAGTTCTCACCAGCTCCGGAACGAACAAAATTGTTCTCGGATTCCTGCTCTGCATTCGTGTAGCAGTCTTCTATAGAATACCCAGACGAACATGTCTTGCAGTTGCATCGGAGTCCTGCCTGCATTCGCAAAGAAATATACTCTTCCTATAGGATACCCACAAACGATGTCCCACCTCAAAAATGCCTTGGAGTTCTACTCGCTCCGGAATAACCAAAAATGCTTTGGAGTCCTTCACATTCGCAAAGCGTACTCTCCCATAGAATACACAGACGTATGGCCCCTACGTCAAAATGCCTAGGGATTTTTTTAATCACTTCGGAATGAACACAAAATGGAATAAATGGAATAAATGGAACAAATTTTCTCAGAGTCGTTCTCTGTGTTGCCAGAGGTCCTCTATAGCATGTGCACCAGACGTAGGCCTGCGTCAACATGCCTCAGAGTTCTGCTCGATCCAGAATAAACAAAAATGCCTCGGAGTGCTTCACATTCACACAAGTGTACTCTTGTGTAGAATACACAGACGTAGTCCTACGTCAATGTGCTTCGGCGTTCTACTCGTTTCAGGAATAAACACGAAAATGCCTCGAAGGTCGGCTCGCATTCACAAAGTGTACACTCCACACCAAGCCACGGGCAGCAGTCCAGCGTCAACATGTTTCGAAGTTCTACTCGCTCCGAAAAAGACACAAAAATATCTCAGGATCTTACGATACGTTCATAAAGTGTACTCCTCTATGGAGCTACCCAGATGCAGTAATACGTCAAAATGTCTCTGATGTTTACTCGCTCAGGAATGAACACAAAATGCAGAGTCCTGCTTTGCATTTTCAATGTAAACTTTTTTTGTTGAATACACAGACGTGGATTCGACGTCAACATGCCTCCAATTCTAATCGCATTCACAAAATAAAATGCTATCAGAGTTCTAATCGCATTCACAAAATAAAATGCTTCTGAAACCTGCTCGTTCCGGAATAAACAAAAAAGTGCCTCGGAGACCTGCTCGCTCCGGAATAAACAAAAAAAATGCCTCGGAGTTCTAATCGCATTCACAAAATAAAATGCCTCGGAGACCTGCTCGCTCCGGAATAAACAAAAAAAATGCCTCGGAAACCTGCTCTTTCCGGAATAAACAAAAAAGTGCCTCGGGAGACCTGCTCGCTCTGGGATAAAAAAAAGAAAAATGCCTCGGAAACCTGCTCGTTCCGGAATAAACAAAAAATGCCTCGGAGACCTGCTCGCTCCGGTATCTTTTATTCTATCCTCGGGAGACCTGCTCGCTCCGGGATCTATCGGCTTTTATTCAACACTCGAAGACCTGCTCAACTTCGGTATTTTTTTCTATGATTTCGGAGACCTGCTCGCTCGAAATCCGCCTTTTATGAGAGCATACTTACCATTTAGTAACTAGCACATTAATGGATGTGGCAAGCACCATTTTCATACACTACAAATATAAAACCAAACACTACCGACTGCGACATGTCGTATTTCGGCCGAAAACGGCTGAATAAGAATCCCGCCGTTGAAGAGCAGTGCGACTATTCATTTTAAAATATCTATCTATCTATGGATGTATCTTGCAAACCAAAGCTGCTTCAATTTTTGAAATTACGCTTTTTGTACACAGGGAATTCTTGCAAACCATGGGAAGAGGATTCAATTTTTGTTTTGTTGCTTGTTGCTGGCAGGAACTCATCCCGATGCCTTTCAGAACATTTGCCACAACGTGGTTTGTTGTCTAAAACTCAGCAATTAGCCCGTTAGAGTTGTTTGCAGTTGGTACAATTAAATACCCTTGCACAAGGCAAGACGTACCGGAAATAGCATGTTCTCAATATCTACATATTTTGGGAGCATCAGACCGGCGAACGTCACCCGACCGAAAGGGAACCACAGTAACCTAGAATACTTTTTTGCCATCTACCATGGCTGCTGAATACCAGTCCCTTGCAGTCCACATGTCCAGAATATCCACGGTAGATTGCATCGCATTCTTAAGGGCAGCCTTTTCCTGAAAGTACATCCTTGCAAGACAAGGCTCGCTGCGTTGATGCCTGTATTTCGACCTCACGCGAGGGAACATGGACCAAATACTCCCACACTGTATGTCCTGTCTTTGAGCATGTGGAGTTTTGCGGTTGTGCGTATTTTGAACCTGTTGATCTGGTTAAAATCAAGCTTCAAAAACGACGCAATCAAAATCTTGTTTAATGCCGAAGAAAATCTAGGCTTTTCGCTTTCTGCCGAAAGTCAACAACCCCAAGGCCCAGGAGAAGATGCCCGGTAGAACCGTATTGCAAACATTATCTTTTAAGGCCTACTGCCTTCTGAAGTCTCCATCTCCCATTATCACCCCGAGAGAGAGACTTTTTGTTGACTGCCTCTGTATCAGAGAGGTGCCAACCCAATTGTAGGTTGAAAAACAATAAAAACTGTTTACTGCTTAGCTGCTTTTAACCACGCTTGCTGCTGCATGCGAACAATAGCCTGCTTCACTGGCGTCACCAGAAGTCGCTGTCGTATTCCAGCCGAAAACGGCTGAATGGAATCCACGCCGTTGAAGAGTGGTGCGACTATTTCGTTTTAAAATTCGACAACAAACTAACGGTGCAATCTTCGTCATTTGCTACTCAGCCCGATGGCACTACCAACACCATCTCACACTGCACAATCATGCACAGATTCTTTCTCTATCGTGATTAGTGCATATACAAGTGAGAGAAGTTCAAATCAAGTCTAATGTAAAACTTGTAACAGTATTACGGTAAGTTGGGGCACGCGAAATATGTGATTTCACGATTGGTATATTTGATTGCTTATGTTTAATGTACTATTACGCAATAGCAGAATCAATTCATAGTCTAGAATCACTTATACAAACTAAAATCATTAGCCGCTTACTCTGAATACTACAGTATTATCGATCATCACATTCGTGATGACATTTGGCAAACATGCCTCTTTCTGTTAATCAACATACTTACCAATCTGGAAAAGTCCACCGTGACTCTTCTACACAAGGTTGTCTACGACATCGAAAAAAGCATTTGCCCAAAAGCAATCATGCTTGGGTGCGTTCTTAGATATTGAGTGTGCTTTTGACAACGTGTCTTTCGATGCAATATTGGAAGCCGCACGATGTCATGGGCTACCTAATATAATTACCAAATGGATTCACCAGATGCTTAAAACCGGCATCTCTACTCGACATTACGTCAAGCGGCGATTAGGAAATTAAGTGTCTGTGGCTGCCCCAAGGGGAGTATTATCTCCACTGTTGTGGAACCTCGTTACGAATACGCTGTTAGGATTACTCAATAATGGCGGTTTTCCTACCTATGGATATGCTGACGACTATCTAATATTGATGGTCGGTTTGTGTATTACTACTTTGTTCGACCTGATGCAAAACGCTCTTCAGGCGGTCAGCGAAAGTTAGCATTGTCGCCAATGCTGGCCTTTCGGTTAATCCGAATAAAACATCTATTGTTCTTTTCACGGAAAAAACGTAACCGTAACGGTATTCGCCCATTACATCTTTTTGACTCTGAAATCAATGTAACGGAACAGGTAAAGTATGTAGGACTAATTCTTGATTTCAAGCTCTCCTGGACTCCTAACATTTGGGTTCAGAGTCAAAAAAAAACGTGTAACTTTCGGCTTTAATGCCGACGAACTTTTTAAGTAAAACTTGGGGTCTGCATTTCGTATCAAATGGATTTACACAACAGTTGTACGACCAATTTTGGCTTATGGATGTCTTGTGTGGTGGCAAAAGGGGAAGTGAGGACAATTCAGTCTAGAAATCGATGTGCGCCCTTCGTTCAGTTACGTATTGCTATTATAATTGCACTTCAAACGGTTTATTATGCAAATCAGCCCTAGCACCTGGGTTGGTGCGGACTCGATTAACGTCGTTTTATGTGTGGTACTCTCTGTGCGGCACTACATCGCCAATGTTGAGTAATTTTGCCAACCTTGCCCATGGAGCCCTCTGCGCCAGTTTGAGTTACTTTATGCCCTCCGTCTCCGTTGTCTCGCCGATCGTTGGTCAGACGGACAACAGTCTTTGGATCATGTCCGTCTCGATGGTGCGGGCGGTTGCTGTTCAGTCATGACTTTTAATTAACTCAAACAGGTCTCACCGAGTTCTATATATATTTTTCCATCCAGACCTCTGTTGTTTCATTACCTGGCGCAGCAACGAACTTCCATTCCTTAAATTTGCAACAAGTTAGTGTAAATGAAATCACAAAACAGTACCCAAGCGATCTCTGGCCGACATGTAGCCTAAGTACAGAGTCGCGCTCTGGCAGTGTGAAAACTGGCTATACGCCTCCCCTATGGATCAGATACATTCTGCTTCAGTTGAATTTCATGGGCGTACATATTGATCACTTTCCGTCTCGTTCAAGCAGTAACATGTTGTTTGGTTACACGAACACCCTCCGCACCCTTCCTAGTGGCTCAGTGTACAAGTTTCCGCTCCCCTGTTCGCTCAAATCTGTGATCTCATTGACGTTGTTTGCCGGAGGTCCCAATGGGCAACAAAAATCCAAACAAAGTCAGGTGTATTTCTTCGGATCCGTCGCACCTCTATCTCCAGCATGTCGGCGGCTCTAACAGGCACGACACCTGTCTGTAATGATCTTTAATGTCGGGCTCATTAAATTCCGTTTGATTGTTGTTGCTCGCACCAGTCAGTTTCAGATCGCCCAGTGCGATCTTACACCATATTCCTCCCCGGTCGGTACCAATGTCCATGTCAGGTATGAACCTGTGAATAAATACGACCCAGAGGTATGAAGTAGATACGTGATTTCCTCCCTTTTGGGCTTTGCTTGATTATTGTTATTAATTTACTTCTGCACTTCTACAGAGTGGCAGACGCCTTTGAAGTGAATCAAGGAACAGGTAGTGCAGTCTGTGAAGGGCCGCGACCTTTTTGCTGCTGCCGGTTGCATTACAATTGATCTTGAGAAATGGTTGTTGATTACTGAAAACTGCTCATATATGCCGATTAATAATAAAATTAGCGAACAAGGCTGCTTGCAACATGGCCTGGAGTTAACTGAGAGTGGAAATATTATTGATTTTAAAGCGGTCCTGTACCTAAACTTTCCATATAGCACCATATTTTACTATGATGGTATGGGTATCTTACCTCATGGGTATTTTACCTCATGCAACAGTTAAACAATATATGTAGTAGATGCCATCCTCAAATTGTAGAAAATCTCAATCATTTTGATAATATTTACATTTAAAAGTACGAGAAAAGCAAAAAGTCGTGATATTTCGTTGCTGGAAAATTCATGAGGCCTTTTAAGGCCTGTATCGAAAATAAGTTATCCACAATGTTTTTCTTTCAAATTTTATAAAATGAAATTTTATTCAAAAAGCGATGATTTCTTTTTGTCGAGATTGAACTTGAACACTTTGGAGCTTGAATACAAATAATATTATTCCTTCACAGATTTTCAATTTTGGATCGAACATGCACCTTTCATCGAGTTCCGGACAAGTGATACATCACATTTTTGGACGTTGGGTCCAAATTTTTTGAACTCCATATTCCCAGCGCTTCCACCAGTCTTTTGAAGACCCTCACCACAGTGCCCAGAACGTTCGATAGGCCAAGCTGAGGACAATTTGGTGGATTGATGTTTCCTCAACGAAATCTATTCCTTTCCGTGAGCCAATTGAGGGTTGTATTTGCGCCGACGCTAAATCCAGCCAAAATAGTGGGGGTATTGCTTTTCAAGACAGCAACCTCTTCTGCAGAGACCTCGATCGATAAATCCGCATTAATAGTTCCGGTGCTGAAAATATGGTAGACTTCAAACCGCAGGAACATATTGCTTGCCATACCAGCCTTTTTACCAATTTTCTCCCTTCAATCGACCTGTACGCATCGCTTACATCCTCCTTATGGCGGCAGTATAACATTGTGGACCTGGTAAGTCCTCTTTCACGTGCGTCTCGTCGTCCATCAAAGACATGTATCCTTCGCTGCAGATTTCGCGAATACAATTTCCGGGCACTTGTTGCTGCACGCTGCTTCTGTTCTGGGCTTTGTTTGGTGATCTTCTGTTTTTATAGGTCTTCAGATTATTTCTTTGCTTGAAACGTTGGATCATTCCGACGCTCGTTCCTGTTTTTTTAGCCAAATCACGAATAGACATTGACTTCTCCTTATCAGCGAAACCACTTCTGATCTAATTTCAGTTTGGAAGATCTGGGTTTCTGCCTCTTCCTGAGATCTCAAAGTGTAGTGTTCCCCGCTTGTCAATGGGCTTTTATCTCGCGTGATGAATTCAAAATCGTTTCGCAAATTTTCGCATGATTTACACCTTTCACTCAGCCATGTGTCCAAAACATTCTTCTTCACTTCCTTTTCAATGCGCGACATTTTGGAATCGATAAATTTAACCTGCAAACAATTACGAACGAAAATGACAGTCAAATGAACAACAGGAGGTGATAAAGTTGTTGAAAGCATCACAAATGCATGCATACAACGCAAATGTATGTGGATAACTTATTTCAGATACACGTAGTACATTGTGACCTGTGGGTCAGTCCCAATAGGGCATTTTGTCTCGCCGGAATGTTGGATGTTTCATCGAAATGTGGAAAATTACGGTTTTCAAACCTTCCAATCAATTTCTATTTTGACACTTTTATAAAGAATGTGCACAGCAATCATAGTGTGACAGAAAGGAATTAGAAAAATTAACAACATAATGTTAATTTCAGAGAATCAAAGTAAAAATTGTAATTAATTAATTTATTGCATTTGATGATTTGTATGCAAATGTCCGTATTTTCTCTTGCACCATTCATGAGCTTTTGCACGTGACATCCACCACTAATTTGGCAGCCTTTAAGATTACGTCTGAAGCTTTTCCCATCATTTGTTAAAATATTTTGTTTCTCATAGATTCCTTTTCACGGGGCCAGCTTTTGCGATCGGATGAAACTCCGGCGAATTAGGGGCTGGTTTCCTTTGGGACAATATTAACGCTATCAGCAGCGTCCAGTTTTGAGCCAGTTTTCCGTAGTGACGATAGCTGAACCTGGCCGGAAAGGCTGTACCTTAACGTTTCAGAATAAATGGCAAGAGTCGTTTATTCAGACATTCATCAACGTCATTTGTGAATTTATTATCCGATTGTGACGGAAATGTCGCTTCTGGGACACCAGTCACTATTGCTTCCCATACGAAAATTTATTTGGAACTATGAATTTTTTCTGCCTAAAATGTTCTGCAAATCCTCGCATCGGAGGTATAAAACAGTTATCTCGGTTTGGCGATATTCAACTACTTTGTACCCGGATTTTCCACCTTCTGTGCAAAGCAGTTCGCACGTGTCATCAGATTGCGCATTTTTGAAAAACAAAGGCATTTGGAACATTTTTACCATTTAACACATACATTTATCTTCTATTATCGTGTGGTATTAACTTTGTATACTAAAAAACTTGTTGAGCAATTTTCGTGACCTTTTTTGCTGTGCACATTCTTTTACCCTATCTACAAATTTCAGTGTTTTTGTGCAATACACCTGCTCAGAAAAATAAGAATTTGTCCAACACTAACTCGTATTTTACTAGATTCTTTATCTAGATGTCATATATAGAAAACGAACGTTTTAAAGTAACATTCACATTATTTAGAGCCTAAATGAGATCATATCAGTAAATGAAAAGCAAATACTTTTTTTCTCATTTATTTTAGATATTTTGGACATTTGAAGAAAATATTGATCAGAAATACGAAAAGAAGGGTTTCTCCCCATTCCTGAACATGTAAAACTGCATTATTTTATATTTATGATAGGAAGCAACTTTTCCTGAGTTTTGTGGGCCATGTAATATTCAATGGGTTCACTTCTGTAAAAACATACTTAGATATACATCTTTGAAAAATCTTTTAATTATTTAAATCTCCTTGGTGTACCGCTTATTTCAGTCACAGAGACTGCTTTTCCGACAAACTTCAATTCAATTCCCGGCTTAATAAATGTTCACTCAATTTCTCAAAATCTTTATCCTCACGGTACGGAACGGAACGGTAAAAATGCGACGTAAACAAAAATATGAGCGTGCCAGGACAGCAACGTTATGCCTGATCGTATTATTCATATGATTTTTCATTTGTTTGAGAAGTAACATTGACTAATTGAAATTTCATATATAAACACTTGTCATAAGACGAGTTTGAACAATCCCATTGAATTCCAACACTTAATTGTACATTGACTGATACGTATTTCGACCTCAACAGTAAGGTCGTCCTCAGTGTCTCGAGTCGAGTCAAGTACGAGACACTAGAGATGGGCAAAACGGATCACTTCGTTGAACGGATCAGATCTGGATCATTCAGTCCAATGATCCGGTTTATTCATGGATCGGATCTTGGAAAAATGTAAGGAGATAAAATTAGTGAAATTCACACTATTGATCCGTACATAGAATAATTAGTAGATCTCTTTGATTTTGAGAGAATTATGATTGTTCATTGGTAGGGTAGAAAGATCAAGAAGACAGTGTAGTTATCTAAAACATTCATGTAGAGCTATCAGATGAAT
The DNA here is from genome assembly GCF_024139115.2 of Armigeres subalbatus. Taxonomy (NCBI): domain Eukaryota; kingdom Metazoa; phylum Arthropoda; class Insecta; order Diptera; family Culicidae; genus Armigeres; species Armigeres subalbatus. Next base: position 410,135,107 of record NC_085140.1, on the reverse strand, counting down.
TAAATAAATAAATAAACAAATAAATAAATAAATAAATTTCATCCTTCTTAAACTCACAAGCATATATAGGGTAAGACGGTATAATATGCCCCCTAAAACGCAACTCTTCTTTTTCATCATAATTTATACAACTTTGTTTATTTGGTAGTCCAGGAAGTCGAAAATGCATTGCCCGTGAGTAGTCATAAAATATTAGATAACACGTAATAAAGCTTTTTGAAAGTCTTGAAAAATGAATTTTAAAAAGTGTCTGAGCAATAGGGCACCTTAACCAATGACGTTTAATTGCCCTTCATTAGTATTTTATCAATCCCTAAAAAGGCTACAAATCCTTGCATGCTTATTAAAAACCCAACAGGTCCATTCAAGCGATGTGAATTACATTTCAATACCTATACAATTTGGAAGCAACTGCTGCAGGCTCGCTGCGCTTGTTTCCAGTTGGTAAGGGCATATCGTCCTGCCTACACTGGGGCGTTTTGGCCAGTGAAACATGCTTTCGGAAATCGTTAAATCTTTTAAGATGGAAGCAATTTTATATCATATTAACCACTGAGAAAAGTAATTTTGTGTCCCAATTGAGTGTTGCAGTGCAAATTTTGCGGACAGTATGCCAGAGTCGCTCCAGAATGTTGAGCAAACAAACATGAAAAGTTACATCAAAACTGTAACTGTTTGTATTTTGCTATTATTTTCATTTTTTTATTTATCATCAGACTAAGGGTATGCCTTTATAAAGACTTCTCCATTCGCTCGGTTCTTGGCTGCACGCCGCCAACCACCAGTCTGCGGAGGGTCCGCAATCGTCCTCTACCAGTCGATCCACGCCCCGCATACCTCGCCTTCTGTGCCCGTCGGATCGTTGTCTAGAACCATTTTCACCAGGTTAGTGTCCGACATTCTGGCTGCACTCGGCCACCGCAGTCTTCCGATTTTCGCGTGTGAACGATGGATGGTTCTCCCAACAGCTGTGCAACTCTGGTTCATTCGCCTCCTCCACCGTCCGCCATCTACCCCACCATAGATGTACGCACACTTTCCTTTCGAAAACTCCAGTGCGCTTGTGTCCTCGAGCATCGTCCGTCTCGTGTCCGTAGAGACTACCGTCTATAAGCGTTTTGTAAATAGTCAGTTTGGTACGGCGGCGAACTCTATTCGATCGGAGCGTCTTGCAGGTCAAAGTACGCGATTTCCAGCCACTATGCGTCTCCGAATTTCTCTGGGTATCGTTATCGGCGGTCACCAGTGAGCCAAATGCATCTTCAACCACCTCGATTTCGTCACCACGATAGAAACTCGTGGTGGGTGCTCTATCGACCTCTCTTGAGCCTCTTCCTATCGTACTGCCGTCTTGCACGTGTTGTGACTGTCCAATCCGTTTAGCTTCGCTTTTCAGTCTGATGTAGGCTTCTCCATCCTCTCAAAGTTACGTGCCATGATATCAATGTCGTCCGGAAACCAAATAACTGGACGGACTTCTGAAAATCCACTCACTGTCAATCCCTGCCTTCGTATTACTCCTCCAAAGCGATTTAGATAGCGACACGAAGACCATCACCTTGCCGTAACCCTCTACGGGTTTCAGAAGGACTCGAGAATGCCCTGAAACTCGAACTACGCACATCACCCGATCCATCGTTGCCTTGATCAACCGTATCAGTTTATCCGGAAATCCGTTTTCGTGCATTAGCTGCCATAGCTGGTCCCGTCGTATTATCTTCTATGTCGTTCGTAATAGTTGTTTTTAAAGCGGCTTAGCGCCGCAAACCTCCTGTCTCGTCGGAGGGCCGTCGTTCAGCTGTTTAGCTCCCCACCCCTACTGGGACTTGGCTTGTGCTTTGAGCGGACACGGTCGCTTTGGCGGATTACTTGCGGATGCAGCTTTTTATAGAGGTTAACAAGGCCCACTGTCAAACCCCACCATCCTGGGCAGGTGCCACAACTCGCAATGGCCTGGGGAGGATCAAAGCCTTGGACATGGTCCCTCTGCCCCATTTCATTGTGTAATACAAAAATACTTCACATTCATAGTATGATGGGTTTACATAAACTTATATGTATCCATTTTTGATCCTTAATTAGTTATAGTTTTCTAGAAATCAAAGCGGGGCGTTTTGACCAGCTGGGGCGCATTATACCGTCTTACCCTAACGTTTATGGAATACTACAGAAAACTTTTCATTCTGTCATTTTATTACAAATGATCTGATAATTTGCTGATCTGGTGAACCGGATCTTTTGAAAAGTGTGCTTGGAATCATTCGCTCACATTGATCCGATCATTCGACAGTTCCGGATCTTAACATCTCCACGAGACACTGAGGACGACCTTACTATTGAGGTCAATACGTATCTGTCAAGGTACAATTAAGTGGTAGAATTATGATTTACAAACTCGTACAAGATGAAGACATTCCACTAAAAAGCTCAAAATGATTTTCTTAACTAAATAAACACTTCAAAAAAATATTATTTTACTTTTTTAATCAAAAGAATTATAAATAATATTCTAGCGTCAACGAATTAGACAGTTTTGTTATTAACGATGAAGGATTATTATTATATTTTGGCAGCACGGTGTGATTAGAAGTCCTCGTGCTAAACTTAACTTTTCTTATACCAGGATACATTTTTAATAAAATTTTAATATGTTTATATAAGTTCTAGTGATACGAATCAATAGGAAGGATAGAAGTGCGTGAGTTAGTTAAGAATTATTGTGTGGCGATTAACAGCTTCAAGCAATGATTCTATCGAGAACTGTGATGATTTCCAAGTAGATGTTTATTTGAAGATCCGTTTTGAAGTAAAAACTCTTTTTGGCACAGTGGTGTTGTAGCTAAGCGCGGAAGTTTCAAATCTACTTTTTTATTTTCTATAATTGGATCAATCAGCAGTAGAATACATGGCAAGATAAAGGGGGGCTTTTTTTAAATTATTAACGAGAAACCTACGGCTCCCAAACAGCATATATCATTAGTTGTCTGTACCGTTTGCCAGGAATCGGTCCATGTGTCCAAGTAGTGATTTACCCTATCCCTATGTAAAACACTGTGAGTACTCGTTTAACAATAGAAAACGGCCTACAAATAAAAAGTAAGCAAATCTGGTTTTGACACTCTTCAATAGCATCTAATCATATAAAAATGTTTCGTATCTTCGATTGAATTAGTTGGGAAAAAAACTATTTTCGATTGTAGTTTGCTTGTCATTCATATACTGTAGGCCTATAACGTGTTATTTTCAAAATATGCGTAGGGCCACTCGTTTTTTTTTTCTGTTAAAAACAAGCGTTGTCCAACTTCCAGGGGACTGAACTCCAGGGGACTCAATATGGCGTACAATTTTTTTGTTTTAATTCTGTTTGATTCATGGTAATAAAACTTCGGAAGTATCGACGAGCTATTTTTCGACATAAAGAAGCCATACAAACACTAAATCGATGTACCTCAACAGATTGCAAGTTTTCGCTTGGAGAAGCTTGCCGATAATTAGCACTAACTGCGTACAACCAATCACCCAAATGAGCGCTGAATTCGGGTATACTACCCAGAAACTGGGTACCAAAAACGATGTTGGGTAGAGTGTCATTGTACCGCGGATGACAGGCGTTTCACCCTCCTGCCAACTTCGGAGCCGATGACGGTTTTT
>NC_085140.1:405990215-406011207 GCF_024139115.2 Armigeres subalbatus | reverse complement strand
CTTGGGTAGCCGCTTTCTCAACTTTTGTAGGCCTTTGATGGAAAAAGTGTTCAAAAGAGTTACGAAATCTCACCGAAAGCACCATAGATAAACTGAAAGCGACTGGTTATGCTCCAATGTCCACATTGAATACAAATTTACGCATTTGCACGTCCTGCCGTCTAAACGTTGACAAAAAGCTCTGTATATCATCGGTTGACCAGAGCGCAGGAAGTTCGAAAACGACACAACTGAGGAATTGCCAGATGTATCGACAACAACTGAGGAATTCAGAAGTATTAGTCTGAGAGCCTTGCCACCGTACCATCAGCGAAATTTGTTTCAACAAATCAATCGGAAGATGAGTGTTCCAAAAGGTCAACATCGAACGCTTTAACGAGGGCATGAGCTGGGATAAAAGTGACTCGATTAAATGGAGTAAGATGGACTACGTTTATTACCCGGAGAAAAATATGAAATAAACGAAGCTGTACGAAGAAACCTCTTCAAATTAGGACCTGATGATGTGGAAAATACAGACTACGATGAGGTAATTATAAATATGAAGGAAAGGTTCTCGAATGCAGCCACGACAAGGAAAGAAAAATTATTGATTTTTCGATGCTGCCAAGTTCGTGTCTATTCAGGATGCCATTGATGAGTTCAAAACCAATAGAAATACAGTAAAGAGCAAAACAATTGAAGAATAACTGTCTTTCAACCAAAATACTAGGTCTAGTACTGCATTAACAGATGAGACAAAAGAAATAGTAGTTCAATATTTTGAAGATGATGAAGTAAGTCGAGCTATCCTGGTCAAAAGATTATGTATCAGTAAAAAGATGGAAAGCGTCAAGCAATCCAAAAACGATTAATGATGACGACTTTGAAAGAAGCGTACACACGCTTCAAGGAAATTCACGATAATATTAAAATAGGTTTTCCTCATTTCAAGCCTTCAGGCAATGTAAGCTTCTTTCAATTCAGGAACACATAATGTGTGTGTGTCACAACCCATGAGAATATTAATCTTATTTTACTAGTTTGAAAAGAATCAATTTAACAAAGGATACTAAAATGTTAACTGGTAGTCTTTTGTGTGAAAATACAACATCAAATTGCTATCTACTCTTGTTCGGATTGTCCAGATTCTTCATCATTGGAAAATACTTTATTCGCTGAGTTTGAAGAAAGTATTTGATCAGTTATCATTTGAGCAATGGGTGACCACGGATAGGTGTGATAGAAACTATTTAAAACCTGAGATGATTTGTCATATTTTTGTGAAATTAGAAAGTTTAATCCTCACGATTTCATTAAAACAGAACAATCCAGCTTTTTAGAAAATGAAAAATACATTACAAAATGGTGAATTTTGATCAATTGTGATTTTAGAAATTACAGCTTTGTATTGCAAGATGAAGTGCAGTCCCATCACTGGAACGTACAACAAGCTACAATTCATCCATTCGTTATTTATTTTAATGGAAGTACGCAAATTGAACACTTAAGTTTTATTATAATTTCCGAAGATTTAAGACACGATTCGTATCCGTAAACTTGTTCATTGAAAAATGATTAACTTTTACGCGTTGATAAGCATAAAGAAGTCAAAAGATATATTTCTATCTGATGGAGCAGCGTCGCAGTACAAAAATCGTAAGAATTTTTCGAGCCTATGTCAATTTAAATCAATGTACGGAATTGATGCAGAATGGCATTTTTGCTACATCACATGCAAAGGTCCTTGTGATGCTATTGGAGGAACAATAAAGCGCATGACAAGAGCAAGTTGTAAAGAACGTAAGCATCCAATTAAAACTGCGAAAGAACTTTTGATTGGCAAATCGTAGAAAAGAAAAATTCAACTTATCATTTTTACTACTACTGAAGAGTACGAAATAAAACTGAGCTCAGAGCAATTTAATAACCGAAAACTCAAGGAACCCAAAATTTCACTGTTTCATTCCATTGTCGGAAAATAAAATTAAAGCAAAACTATACTCAAACTGTGCTGATAATAACTAAAAAGTGTTCGATATTTTAAAATTTGAATAAAATAAATAAAAATAAGTAATATAAACTTTTTTCATGATATCATAACCCATACCAAAATTCAAACCCAAAACTCTTAGAGTTTCTATAACAACATTTTAACTGCACATTTAATTTAATACTTAGGATAATATTAATTCATTTTATTTATTTATACATATAATATTTATACATATAATATACATAATATCGATGAATACATAAATATGGAATATCATACAAACAACTTTTTAACTCACAAGGCCCTTAACAATAAAATCAGCATCAAACTGCGATTCTTGAAAAAAAATACACGGAAATTTTTTTGTTTACTATGTAAAAGTGAAATTTTGAAATATCATAACTTTTTTTTTATTAGTTTACCATCACCAAATTTTATGTAGATAGCTTATATAATGGAGTTTTCGTTCGAAAAAGATGGGTTTGAGATATTTGAGTTTTGTGACAAAAATGATATTTTAAAGGCAAAAATTTTTTTTTACTGTGCACATTTTCTTAAGAATCACCATTTAGTTGTCTAACTTTGCTGAAAAATCATAACAATCGAACTTTCCGTTTTTGCTGTGCAGCTTTTAAATATTTTGAACCATTTTCACATACACCCTTTTGAAAAGTTATCGTGACTCAATATGAAGATTTGATATCGAAAATGACGATTTAGATGAAATTGAAAAACTGTGCAAAGTTTCAACTCAATAGAAAATCATGAATTAAAATTTTCTTAAATTTTGATGCTGTTGCTTGGAATCGCTCTGGAACGATTCATTCAACTTTCCTATTAACGATCGGTTTCTCAAACCAACCTACATGTGAGTGTTTCATAGCTGTATTTAAAATGAAGTTGCCTAACTTTTTTCTCTAGTACTATGTCTTTCACATTTACTTACGAAATCATTTTAAGCTTCGTAGTAATTACGTAGTAAAAGTATCCCGGCCATAGCTCTATAAAAGACCTTTGGCTGGTTCCATTTACGGAATTTAATAAAAATTAGTTAAAAGTAACTTCCGTTCAATTTGTTTGTTAAAGCAGGAGTCTTTCTTGATTTTTCAACCGTAACATCAAATATTTTCCACATGGCAACATTCCTAATTTCTACTCGTCGCGTACTACCACACTCGGAAACAGTCTTGAACCTTGATCCACGATAAAACACTTGCAAAGAAGACTGTTTATTCTCCTAGCGTGAATTATCAACAATGGTACAATCACTTCCGCAAGCTTGATGGAGATTAGTGACTAGTTGCCATGGTGTGGATACTCGGAAGCATTCCATGAATTTCCATCGTACGGCAAAGCATTAGGAAAGATGGTGATTAGAACGGAGGGTGTGGTTGTTTATCCTTGCGGATGTGACAGCGATGAGGCTTACATGGTATTAGGTGAGCGTTTGACGGCTTTCATGATTCTGTTGTTTAATGGATAATGGAAAAGTGAACTATGACCATTAATGATTAATCGTGCTAATAGCCTATTCATATTATGATATCTTATTTGATAAATAGTTTCTTGATTTTCGCATGCATTCACCTACTGTTTTCAATTGGGTGATTCAAGCTGTAGTCAATTCGTATTTTCTACTCACTACAAATACCTTCAGTGGGTTTCAACAAACCTATATTCATCGTGGTGGAACGAAATCAACCCTTTTTTCCTGACACCTCTGGACTTGCCTCTGGAAGTCTTCAAATAACAGGAAAAAGCACCAGCACCAGCACCACGAAGCACCAGCCCTATCGTAAATTTGATACGCGACTGTTGCGTGCACTTCAGGTAATTCGTTATACACGCTTTTCAGTGAAGCTTCAAGATTGTGTGATGCTGTCATATTTATTTTATTTCACGTGCTCATTCCACAGCTGCGTCGACCGACCTATGCTTTTGCGATCCACGCCTCCATGGCTTTCGGTATGCAATCTATCTGTTACGTCTAAAGTTTTCACAATTCCTGCAAACACCGGATGCATAATATTGGATTTTCTATTGTGAACGAACTGGATGGGAACGATGGCATGGAAATATAAAATAAATTGTAGCCAGAAGTTCAGCTTTTAGGAGGAATGGACTTTCCATAGTACGGCAGCTGTTGAAATGGTTGGATTTGAAACAGTGTATTAAAAATAAATTCCGGGTGGGGTATCTCTAAAGCGCTCGCTGAATGTATCCAGTTGGACAATGGACGGTTACCTGAGCTGGTGCAAGCCAGGTTTGTCGAGACGCGACTGCTCTGAGTGCAACCCGTTGACGACAGCTATTCTTCTACCGCTCTCCGATGTGTGTCGATCAAACGTTCTGACAGTGATGGATTAAAAATGGCTTTCTATAGTGAGGTTGATGCGCTTGGGTGTATGTGGCGTATACTTTTAACATGGTTTTTGCTCGAATGGAACTCTGCTGGTGAACGAGTTTGGCATGTTAAGAAGCCTGTTGCATTATGCTTTGAAGATGATGCGTACAGTTTTGAATCGGATAATACGCGATATTATCCCATATTACTAGTTTTGTCCAAATTGAAAAGTTTCATTCTGTTCTACGAAAATTAACTTCACCTTTGGATCGTTATTACTCTTGTGCATAATGACCCGTAAGAGGATTAATGCTAAGGGTGAATACTCCCGAACATTTGTTGGCCATGGCTCTTAATTTGGCTAATTTTGCAATTATTCTAAAAAAACAACTTACGAGGGTGCACTAAGCAACAAACTTGTCATAGATAAGCTACTACAACTTACAGTCACTCAAAATTAAGCGTACAGCATGAATTAGATGAATATATTCAAAATTCCAGAGAAATTTAATTGTTGCTCAGTTGTTTTAATGCATTTCAATATTCATCCTTCCTTCAATGTATCGTACATAAAATGTTGAAATTTTTCTCTAAAGTTCATTTGAAAATAATCTCAAAATACCTATTAGATGTGACAAAATTGAGCGTACAGTGAATTTTTTTCTATACAATTTCTTATTATAAACACGATTAATGTATTTTAATATTGTTTTTGCATGATTATATTTATAGTAATAAACATCCACTACTCAAACATTCAATGTTTTGAAATTAAACCATGTTAATCAAAATGGCGATCAAGTAAGATGTATAAACAATGCTATTTAACAATTCAATGCTGCTGGACAAAATAGATGCTTTAATATATGTTTTTTTTTCGGCATCGTGTCTTATATATGATAGATTATCGAAATCGAGCGAGACATACCATAAATTTGGGAAAATTGAATCGTAAGATGAAAACAGATAAACATACAGAAAACGACAAATGTTGAATGGCATATTTAAAATTAAGTATAACTTTATTTAAAAGTCGATGTATAGGTAGCTTATGAGCTCAGGACACTCATTAATAATAATATTAATAAAATAGTAGCACACGGATACATTATAAGATGTCATTTTATATTTGAAGACTCAGTCACCGTAGGAACAAATTTGATTGAATCATTTAAATTCATCAAGCTATCATTAAATAAGCCGCCGAACTCTTAAAAAAGTTTATTTGTACTCGCCGCATGGAAATCATCCAATTGTATCCCTTATGGTAACAGATCGTGGAGTTTAATCCAAATTTAATTATGAAATTGCGATTTAGAGCTATCTTTTCAATATTCAATCAGAAGTGCTCTATGGGTTGAAAAGCTGTTTTATGTTCGTACCTTAACTCCCTGTACTTTTAGAATTTGACTCTGAATGATTGGATTCAATAATATTACTCTTAATGATAGACCTGAGTCAATAATCGAGCTTTAAAACAAATTTAAGTTAATGACATATTAAATTTGAACTGTCATGCCTAACATTTGTCGTTTCTTTGTATGTTTACATCTGTTTTCATCATTTACCGACTGAATTTTCCCAAATTTATCGTATGTTTTGCTCGATTTCGATTATCTATCATATATAAGATACGATGCCGTTGAAACATACAATAAAACATCTATTTTGCCCACAACATTGAATTGTTAAATAGCAATATTCTTACCTCTCAATTGTTCGCCATTTTGACCAAAAACATGGTTAAATCTCAAAACATTGAATTTTAAGTAGCGGATGTTTATTATTATAAATATAATCACGAAAAACAATATTGAAATACATTAATCGTGTTTATAATAAGAAATTTTATAGGAAAAATCCGCACGCTCAATTTTGTCACATCTAATAGGCGTATTTTGAGATTATTTTCAAATAAATAAACTTTAGACAAAAATTTCAACCATTTTATGTACGCATACATTGAAGGAAGAGATGAATATTGAATCATTAAAAACAACGAGACAACCATTTAATTTTCCTTGAAATTTTCGAATGTCAACTAATCCATACTGTACGCTCAATTTTGAGAGTGACTTATGTAGGACTAATCAAGTCATGCATGTGTTGCAGTACAAATCAGTCTGATTTGTTTACTCAAATTGTCATTATTTTGGCATTTTTTTCAAAATCCGTAAATTTAAAAAAAAAGTTTCCCTGATTCTTAATTTTGTTATTAATTATTATCATAGGAAATTATAGCTCAGCAGCGGGCGTGACCAATAATAAGCATGCCGTCACCAAAAATCGTATGGAGCGGGACACCTTCACCTATAAGTTCATAATAAAGGTTGATAATAAATCTGAAGGTTCGAACTTATCGATTCTTTTCATATCTCTTGAATAACCTGGGATGAGATTCAGGGTTTACTCTTCTCTTGAAGTAGTTAGATCGAGCGTCTATTCTCCAAGTTAGGAGCGGCTCACTACAGCGTCTGCTCCGCATATTGTGAGAAGGTGATCATCGTCGAGTGCCAGCGTCTGTGCATGCTATGCTGCATCGAGCCAAACGAAAACGAATTCACCGCAAAAAGGAAAGACAGCACGAAGAGAGTGTGGTAGCTGAAGCACAGGAGAACATGGATCGAATCCATATGCCGAGGTTTTACGTTGACAAAACAGACTATGGTAGCGTCGGTGGTAGTAGCATTTCGAGGTTTTTGGAATGATAAAAACGAAGTGTATTAAGAAAGGATAAACATAGTCGACAATGGTCAAGCTGTGGAACCACCAATGGTTAAGGCTAGAACCATTCCAGCGATTCGTTAAAGTTTTAGTTGAAATTTGAAAGTTCGATGGTTATTTATCTGTGTTTAAACATAACCCTGCTCTGAGCATGGGTAGATTTGACAGTTCGATAGTTAAACTTTTCTCGCGAAAAATTGACAATCTATTTTATTCTAAATAACTATCAATCTGTCAAAAATCAATTGGGTCCTTCGGGGTAAAATTTTAACCACGATGGGAAATTAACCATCGAACTGTCAAGTTTTAACTAAAAGTTAAACGAATCCGGAATGGTTCACAGCCTAAGAAGACTCTGAAAGGTGCAAACAGTAAAGGGTGGATCAGATCCCAGTCAGCTCTTCAAATTTGGAAGTGAGTATTGCGTCAATCGCTTTAGCATATTATTCAAATATGGAAGGATGAACAACTGTCTACTACTAGTTGGATGGCCTCTCATGATCTATAAGAAAGGGCACAGACTAGAGTGTGTCAATACAGGTGCTTGACTTTGGCGGCGAAAGAGACAGGTTTTCGGAGGGATATCCACGATGTATTAGAAGTTTATCGTGCGGATGATCTTTAGTACATTTCAAAAGCACAATTTAGATGATGTATATCTCCATTTATTTCAAAGCGATTTGCAATTCAATGAAGTCAAATAAACTGTGACAAATAAGGTCTGAACATGGTTTTCCGAAGAATCTGATTAGACTGATATGTGCTTTCAATGGATTAAACAGGTGATGCGGTTTCTAATTAACTGGCAATTTCAATGAATCGCCTGCTTTGAGCGTCTTACAGCACACTAGGAGTTAACTTTTGAAATCAGTATGGCGAAAGGCATCTAAGGTTCGATTTCTCAAAATTAAGCTTTCATCAAAAAATATTTGTAGGCATGTGCGGACACCCCATAATCGGTACCAAATAGTTTTCATGAAAAGTTTCTTATTTTGAGAAAACCCGCTTAGATACTTTGGCTACTAAATTCTGTTAACTCTGCTGGCTATTTGCGCTTATACGACGTATTTTCGTAAAACGTACCCAAAAATCCGACGTAATAACGTATTTTCGTAATATTATGCAATATTGACGCTTTATTAAATTCCTCGTCGCAACATTCAATTGAGAAAGTTCATTTCTCGTTGCGTCGATCCAACGTTAAATTACCTGCCAAATAGGTGAATATCGAAATCATAATATTACCGCCACCATCAGTGATATCGCTTCATGATGCATGTAATGTCAACAAAGCCGGCAGTCAGCCAGTTTAGTTTTCACTCCATTCTGTGCGCATTGGAATACAATTATCATTTAAATAATATTCATTTAATTGCTTTTTAAATACTACATAAAGCCGTCAGGAAGTGATTGAAATGTGACAACAGTGTTTCCGAGACCTGGAATTGTGAGAAAATTTGTGAATGGGTAAGTTTTGTATGATTTGTTTGTACCCAGCCGGTGCAATTTATCTATCATTTTCAGAGAGGCAAATGTCGAAAGGATGCTATGGAGCTGCAAAGTTCGTTCATACCCACGAGCCGGCATTGGAAAATGGATTTGTTCAGGTAAGTTTCTGAAAGATGATTTTTCTTATCGCCTGACGAATAGATCTAGATTTTTACATCAGATTCAAAATCGCTTACATGATAATCGACCCAGTAATCATCTCTGCAATCAGACGTCAGTCTTTCCTGCAGAGCCAAGCTATCGAGATCGTGGACCTATAACCTTACCTCAACAAAAACTGTTTCGAACGGATCAAAAGCAGGAAAAAAAAACCACAGGTAAGTTATAATTTCTGATCAACTAAAATTAACCTTGATCAGTACTGAACAGTTAATGATTATTTAATATTTTTTGCAGGTACGGAACAAATTGTCGGTTCATGTCACCTACTATCCCGTATAAGAGCAATCATGGACTGAGTAGTTGCGAAGCAATGCAAACATGCGGAGACTTGCGGAAGACGAACAATGCAGAACCGGGCCAGCATCTATGGCTGCAACATCGAAGATTAAAAGGACGTATGTAACTGGATACATATAGGAATCAAATACACAACGTAAAAATAAAATCTAAAATCTTGAAATCTTAAAATCCTAAAATCTTAAATTCAAAATCTTAGAATCTTAAATCAAAATCTTAAAATCTTAAAATCTTAAAATCTTAAAATCTTAAAATCTTAAAATCTTAAAATCTTAAAATCTTAAAATCTTAAAATCTTAAAATCTTGAATCTTAAAATCTTAGAATCTTAAAATCTTAAAATCCTAAAATCTTAAAATCTTAAAATCTTAAAATCTTAAAATCTTAAATCTTAAATTTAAAATAAATTATCATCAAATTTAAAATTAAATTAAAATTTCAAAATTTAAAATTAAATTTAAAATTTAAATTTAAAATTTAAAATTTAAAATTTAAATTTAAAATTTAAATTAAAATTTAAAATTTAAAATTTAAAATTTAAAATTTAAAATTTAAAATTTAAAATTTAAAATTTAAATTTAAAATTTAAAATTTAAAATTAAATTTAAAATTTAATTAAAATTTAAAATTTAAATTTAAAATTTAAAATTTAAATTTAAATTATAAAATTTAAATTTAAATTTAAAATTAATAAAATTAAATTTAAAATTTAAATTTAAAATTTAAAATTTAAATTTAAATTTAAAATTTAAAATTTAAAATTTAAATTTAAAATTTAATAATTTTAAATTTATAAATTAAAATTAAAATTAAAATTTAAAATTAAATTTAAATTAATAATTAAAATTAAAATTTAAAATTAAAATTAAATTAAATTAAAATTTAAAATTTAAAATTAAAATTAAATTAAAATTTAAAATTAAATTAAATTAAAAATTTAAAATTTAAAATTTAAAATTTAAAATTTAAAATTTAAAATTTAAAATTTAAAATTTAAAATTTAAAATTTAAAATTTAAAATTTAAAATTTAAAATTTAAAATTTAAAATTTAAAATTAAAATTTAAAATTAAATAAATTAAAAATAAAAAATAAAAATTAAAATTAAAACTTAAATTTAGAAATTTAATCAAAAATTAAAAAAAATTAATAAAAAAAAATATAAAATAAAAAAATAAAAATAAAAGATAAAAAAATAAAAATGACAAATTAAAAAATTAAAAATTCTAATTGTGAGGAATTATTTCCAAAAATATTTCTTGACCTTCTGTAGGACTGCAGCAATTTGATTTCTTGAAGGATTTCTAGAGAAATTTACGAAGGAACACCTTGAGGAGTTTCTGGAGAAATTTATGGAAGAGTTGCTAAAAGATTTCCTGGAGAGAGTGTATGAGTGTGTAGATTTCCATAGAGAGTTCTTGAAGGATTTTGAAGAAATTCAGGTGAATTTTCGGAGGAACTGTTGAATGACTTTCCAAAACACTCTTTGATATATTTTCGGAAGAATTCTGGTGAAATTCGAAAGATATCTGGGGAAACTTCAGAGGAAAACCTGGTGGAATTTCTGCTAAAACTCCTACAGAATTTTCGAAGAACTCCTGAAGGTATTTCTGGAGGAATATTTGGATTAAATTCCTAGAAAACTCTTTGAGAACCTTCCGACGAACTTATGGAGGAATTTGTGGACGTTTTCCTTGGAGGACCTTTTGATGTATTCCAGAAAAGTTCTTCAGCAATTTCTGAAGGAACACCTGGAGAAATTTTCGGATTAACATTTGGAAGAATTTTCGAATTTCTGAATAAATTTTGAAGAATCTCCTGGTGGAATTTCTGAGTAACTGCCGGAAGAATTTCCGGATAAATATTAGTGGAATATCTGCGGGACATTTCTGGAGAAATTGAGGATTTTCTGGAGAAACTGCTGAAGGACTTTTCGGAGGTACTCCTAGAGGTTTCTCTAGAATTTTAGAAGGAATACTTGGCGAGCTACTGGAGCTATTTCGGAGGAATTCATTTAGGAATTTTCGAAGAATTTCCTGCAAGATTTTCAAGAGGAAGTGCTGGAATAATTCTTGAAGGACCTTCTGGAGGTATTTCTGACGGAATATCCGAAGAAAAACAATTTTGAAGAGTTTTTGGAGGAGCTTCTGCAAGTATTTCTGGAGGAATATCCGAAAGAGCTCTTGGAGGAATTTCTGGAGAAATTCTTGAAGGAATTTCCGGGAGGTTCCTGTCGAATTTTCCGGAGAAACTCGTGGATAATTCTTGGAGAAATTTCCGAAGGAACTCTTGAAGGAATTTCCGTAGAGGTATTTTTGGAGGAATTTCTGAAGGAACTCGTTGAGGAATTGTGGAAAAACTCCTTATTGAAATTCCGAAGGAGTGTGATAAATTTCCAGGAACTTCTGAAGAACTTTTCAGAGGATCTCTTAGTGGAATTTCGGGATGAAGTCTAGTGAAACTGTCAATGAACTCCTGAAGGAATTTTCTTAGGAAGTTCTGGAAATCCGGAAGAACTCCTGGAGAATTAATGGGATAATTTCCTTAACAGCTTCTGGAGGAATTTCCGAAGAAATTCCTGCAGGAAGTACTGGAAGTACTTGCCGAGGTATTTCGGAAGAAGGTTCTGTAGTAACTTCCGGTGGAACTCTTGGAAGATTTTCAGGAGGAACTCCGGAATATGTAAGATCAAACCTCCATGAGTCGATATCGAAGGACCATCGACTCATGGAAATATCGAGATTGGAATAGAAAATCCTTGGAAAGCTGTTCGAAGGACCATCGTAACCCAGAAAATATTTTTTATAGAGCAATTTGCTTCCATCAGTCGATATCGAGTCATAGAACATCGACTCATGGAGGTTTGACTGAATTCTTGAAGGACTGCCGCGAGCAACACTCGATCAGACAAAAGTTGCAACTTTATCGTGGCCAAATCTGGTCACATATGAGTTGCAGTAGCCTATTGATACATGTGTGTTGCTAGGGTGAGGATCTCTTGAAAGTTTCCGGAAGAACTTCCCAGGTATTTATGGAGGATTATCCAAAGAGTTTCTGAAGAAATTCTGCGGATTTCTTGGAGAAATTTCCTAAGAACTCTTGAAGGAATTTCCGTAGAAGCTACTGAAGGAATTTTCAAGTAATTTTAGAGGTATTTTCAGAGGAATTTCTGAAGGAACTCATGGAAGAATGGTGGAAAAACTCCTTGGAAATTCCGAAAGAGTTTTAGACAAATGCAGTAGGAACTTCTGAAAACTTTTCGAAGGTATTCTTGAAGGAAGTCAGGAGTCATGGTCAAATAAACTCCTGGAGGAATTGTCTAGAAACTCCTGGATATATATATAGAAGATTTTTGGAAGAATTTCTTAAAAGGCTGGAGAATTTCCCAAAAGCTTCATGAGGAATTCCTGAAGTCACTTTCGGAGGAACTCGTTGAGGAATTTCGAAGAAACTCTTGGAAGATTTTCAGGAGGAACTCCGGAATAACTCTTGAGGAGCTTTTGAAGAACTAGATGAATTTCAACATTCTCTTGAAGAGTTTCCGGAAAAACTTCTGCGGTTTTTTTTTCGGAGGAATATCCTAAGAACTCCTAGAGGAATTCTGGAGGACTCTGACGGAGTTTCAGGGCAGTTCCACAAAATTTTCCGGCAGAACTCACGCACAATTCTTGGAGGAATTTTTAAGGAACTCTTGAAGGAATTTTCGTGGAAGCTACTAAAGCAATTTTCGTAGGCTACTGGAACTATTTCCGAAGGAACCCCTTTAGAAGAAGCTCCTGAAAGATGTTCACGAGGAACTCCTGAAAATTTTAAAGGACCTTCTGGAGAACTCCTGGGAGTTTCCGGAAGAAATATTGAAAGTTTCCGAAGGAACTTCTGCAGGTATTTCTGGAGGACCAAAAGAGCTGCTGGAGGAATTTCAGGGAGTTCCTGCCGAAATTTTCCTAAAACTCGTGGATGATTGTTTGAGAAATTTCAAAGGAACTCTTGAATGAATCTCCGTAGAAGCTACTGAAGGAATTTTCAAATCTCAGAGGAATTTCTGAAGAAACTCGTGGAAGTAGTGGAAGACCTTGAAATTTTGAAGGATTTCAAACAATTTCCGTAGGAACTCTGAAGAACTTTTCAAAGGATTTATTGGAGGAATTTCGGATGAAGTCTAGGAAATTGTCAATGAGGTCCTAGAAGAATTTTCTGAGACACTCCTGGAGGAATTAATGGAAGAATTTTGGAAGAATTTCCTAAGAAACTTCTGGATGAACTCCTGGAAAACTCGCCGAGGTATTTCGAAGAATTTTCTGATCACTTCCGGAGAATTTGTTGAGGAATTTCGAAGAACTTCTGCATGTATTTTGGAGGAATATCCGGAAGAGCTGCTGGAGATTTATGGAGAAATTCTATTCCTGAAGGAATTTCCTGATTTCCTGCAAATTTCCGAAGAAACTCGTGGATAATTCTTGGATGGATTTCTGAAAATTTCCGTAGAAGCTACGGAAGGAATTTTCGCAGTAATTCTTGGAGAATTCGAAGGAGTTTTGAGAGAAATTTCGTGGAAACTTCTGAAGTACTTTCGGAGGATCTCCTGGATGAATTTCAGGAGGAAGTCCAGAAGGAATTGTCAAATGAACTCCTGGAGGAATTTTCGAAGGAACATCTGGAGGAATTCCCGGAGTTACTTGATGAGGTATATCGGAAAAAGTTTCTGAAGCAACTTCCGGAGAAACTCGTTTCCGAACAAACTTCAGGAAGGTTTTCAGGAGGAACTCCTGTAATAATTCTTAGAGGACCTTCTGGTGAAGCTCCTGAAAGAATTGCCGAAAAAGAACTGCTAAGGAATTTGCGGAGAGGAATTCTTGGAAGAGTTTTTAAATAATACGTAATAACTTGTATTTTGTAAACAATTCCATCCTTGGTGCGGTCGTTATCGATATCGAATAGAAAACACAATAAATTGTGAATAGATAGCCGCTTTGAAAGCAGAATCATTGAGGCTTAGCAAGTTTCCAAAACTTGACCGTGTAAATTTATTGCTAACTAGTAGCATACATTCTTTTTATTGAACTATCGTACTTTTGATCACAACACTGGATCGTGTCTATTCTTATAGATGCTATGAATAATTAAATCAAAATATCATGAAAACAACTTGAAATCGTCCCTTAACAATAAATCTGCATCAAACTGCAATTCTAAAATAACTTACAGAAAAAAATTTTTTTACTAAATGTGAAAATTGTGAAATTTTGAAATGTCATAACTTTTTGTTTATTAGTTTACCATCACCAAATTTTATGAGAGATGCTATATATAATGGACCGTTTTCCTAAAAAATACGTTCGAAAAAGATAGGGTTTTGAGATATTTGAGTTTTGTGACAAAATGATATTTTTAAAGGCAAAAAATTTTTTTTTACTGTGCACATTTTCTTAAGAATCACCATTTAGTTCTAACTTTGCTGAAAAATCATAACAATCGAACATTCCGTTTTTGCTGTGCAGCTTTTTAAATATTTTTGAACCATTTTCACATACACCCTTTTGAAAAGTTAGTCGTGACTCAATATGAAGATTTGATATCGAAAATGACGTTAGGATAAATTGAAAACTGTGCAGAGTTTAAATATTTTCGAAATGTCGCTCAGGATCGACGCTGCCGTGGAATGCCTCTCCATCTAAGATGTCGAAGAACGATGCGGTACTTTCTCTTGACGACTTCTCAGTGCTCGTTTTAGTAGTCGATGTGACCTTCGCTTGTTTTAGAAGTCCGAGCTTGCAATTCAACTGATGATCACCTGTTTATGACGACGATCGGAAGTCATAGACCACCGATTTCTTCGCATGTGAAATGGTTTTAGGATTCAACTTCGTGAAAATTCAAAGAGCATGACATAAAATCCGCTCAGGAGGATATAAAGTATATTGCAAAAAGATTCAGACCGGACTTCGGAGGAGAATCAAACCAGATTTCGAAGGATATTCGAATTGAATTCCGGAGGAGAATCCGACCGATTCAAACGCAACACGAGATTCCAAGGAGGTCCCAACGATTTCGAGAAAAATCGAACTAGTTTCAAGGAGAATCCAATCCAGTTCCAGTGGACAATGCGAACCGGATTTCGGAGGAAAATTCGAACTAGTTTCAAGATAATAATCTGGACCAGATACCGGGCCGAATCCAAACTGGAATTCGGAGGAGAATCACCCGGATTCGAAGAAGAACTCAAATCGGATTCTGGAGGAGAAACCTAACCAAATTTCAGAGGACTGCATACCAGAGGAGAACTTGAACCAAATATAGCAGGAAAAATACCACTTTCCAGGGGAATCTGAATCGGACCCAGAAGAGAATCCGAACCGGATTTCGGAGGAGATTCGAACCGGATGCCGGAGGAGATTGCTATCTGGTTTCGGAGGAGAATCCGACTGGATTCGGAGCAGAATCTGAATCGGATTTCGGGAAAGAATCTAATCAGTTCCGGAGGAGAATTCGATCCAGTTTTGAAGAACCCGACCCGGATGCCGCAGGAGAATTCAGACCAGTTCGGAGGAAAATCCGCCTGGATTCGGAGGAGAATCCGAACCGGATTCCGGAGGAGAATCGAACCAGTTCGGAGGAGAATCTGAACCGGATTCCGGAGGAGAATCGAACCGGATTCCGGAGAGAATCGAACCGTTCGGAGAATCTGAACCGGATTCGGAGAAGAATCCGAACCGGATTCCGGAGGAGAATCGAATCGTATTCGAAGGAGAATCCTAGTCGGATTTATAGGATAATCCGAGTTGGATTCCGGAAGAATCTGAACCGGATTCCGGAGGAAAGAAGAATCGAACCGGATTCGGAGGAGAATCGAACCAGTTCCGGAGGAGAATCGAACCGTATTCGGAGGAGAATCCAGACCGTTCGGAGGAGAATCGAACCAGTTCCGGAGGAGAATCCAGACCAGTTCGGAGGAGAATCGAACCAGTTCCGGAGGAAATCGAACCGGATTCGGAGGAGAATCCGAACCGGATTCGGAGGGAACCGGACGAAGGAGAATCGAACCGGATTCCGGAGGAGAATCCGAACCAGTTCGGAGGAGATCGAACCGGATTCGGAGGAGAATCGAACCAGTTCGGAGGAGAATCGAACCGGATTCGGGAGAATCGAACCGGATTGCGGAAGAGAATCCAGACTGGATTCCGAAGAATCGAACCGTTCGGAGGAAATCGAACCGTATTCGAAGGAGAATCCGAACCGGATTCACAAGAGAATCAGACCGGATTCGGAGAGAATCCGCGAAGAGAATCGAACGGATTCCGAAGGAAAATCCGAACGGTTTCCTAATCCGAATGAATTTCGAAGGAGAATCCTAGTCGGATTCTATAGGATAATCCGAGTTGCATTCCGGAGAAGAATCAGAACCGGATTTCGGAGGAGAATCCGACCGGATCCGGAATAGAATCGAACCGGATTCCGGAGAGAATCTGAACCGGATTCTGGAAGAGAATCCGAACCGGATTCTGGAGAATCGAACCGGATTCTGGAAGAGAATCAGACCGGATTCTGGAAGAGAATCCAGACATATTCTGGAAGAGCACCGCGGCTCTGGAGAGATCCGAACGTTCTGAAGAATCGAACAGTCTGGAAGAGAATCCGAACCGGACTCTGGAAGAGAATCGAAACGGATTCTGGAAGAAATCAAACCGGATTCTGGAAGAGAATCGAACCGGATTCTGGAAGAAAATCTAGACCGGACCTCTGGAAGAGAATCCGAAACGGATTCTGGAAGAATCGAACCGGATTCTGGAAGAGAATCGAACTGGATTCTGGATGAGAATCGAATCGGATTCTGGAAGAATCTGAACGGATTCGGAGGTGATCCGAACCGGATTCAAAGGAGAATCGAACCAGATTCCTGAGGAGAATGCGAATTTGATTCCGGAGGAGAATTCAGACGGATTCCGGAGGAGAATCGATCGGATTCGGAGGAGAATCTGAACCGGATTCGGAGGAGAATCAGATCGGATTACGGAGGAGAATCCGAACCGGATTCCGGAGGAACCCGAACCGGATTCGGAGAGATCGAACAGTTCGGAGGAGAATCGAACCGGATTCTGGAGGAGAATTTGAACCGGATTCGGAGGAGTCAGACCAGTTCGGAGGAGAATCGACCGGTTCCGGAGGAGTCAACGGTTCCGGAGGAATCGACCGGATTCCGGAGGAGAATCCGGATTCGGAGGAATCGAACGCGGATTCGGAGGAGAATCGAACCGGATTCGGAGAATCGAACCGGATTCCGGAGGAGAATCGAACCGGATTCGGAGAGAATCCGAACCGGATTCCGGAGGAGAATCAGACCAGTTCGGGAGAATCGAACCGGATTCGGAGGAGAATCAGCCAGTTCCGGAGGAGAATCGAACCGGATTCGGAGGAATCGAACCAGTTCGGAGGAGAATCGAACCAGTTCCGGAGGAGAATCCGAACCGGATTCCGGAGGAGAATCCGAACCAGTTCGGAGGAGATCGAACCGGATTCGGAGGAGAATCGAACCGGATTCGGAGAATCGAACCGGATTCGGAGGAGAATCGAACCGGATTCGGGAGATCGAACCGGATTTCGGAGGAAAATCCGAACCGGATTCCGGAGGAGCATCAACCGGATTCCGGAGGAGAATCGAACCGGATTCGGAGGAGAATTCGAACCAGTTTTGGAGACCGACCCGGATGCCGCGGGAGAATTCGAACCGGATTCCGGAGGAATTGAACTGGATTCGGAGGAGAATCCGAACCGGATTCCAGAGGAGAATCGAACCGGATTCCGGAGGAGAATCGAACCGGATTCGAGGAGAATCCGAACCGGATTCCGGAGGAGAATCAGCCGGATTCGGACCGAACCGTTCGGAGGAGATCGAACCGGATTCCGGAGGAATTGATCCGGATTTTGGAGCCGACCCGGATGCCGCAGGAGTGAACCGGATTCGGAGGAAAATCGAACTGGATTCCAAGAGGAGAATCTGAACCGGATTCCGGAGGAGATCGAACCGGATTCGGAGGATCGGAGTTCGGAGGAGAATCGAACCGGATTCGGAGGAGAATCCGAACCGGATTCGGAGGAGAATCGAATCGGATTCGAGGAGAATCTGAATCGGATTCGAAGGAGTCAAATCGGATTCGAAGGAGAATCCAATCAGTTCGAAGGAGAACTCGAATCAGTTCGAAGGAAAATCTTAACTGGATTTCGGGCAGATTCCGGAAGAGAATCTGAACGGATTCGAGAAGATCAACGAATTCCTAATCCGAAATGGATTCCGAAGGACAATCCTAGTCAAATTTTAGGATAATCCAGGTTGGATTCGGGAGAAATCTGAACCGGATTCCGGAGGAATCGGTCAGGATTCCGAGGCGAATTCGAACCAGTTCGAAGAATCGAACCGGATTCGGAGGAGAATCGAACCAGTTCCGGAGGAGAATCCGAACCGTATTCGGAGAAATCAGCCGGATTCGGAGGAATCGAACCGGATTCGGAGGAGAATCTAATAGTTCGAAGAATCCGAATGTTCGAAGGAGAATCAAATCGGATTCCGAAGTAGAATGTCGAAGGAATCCGAATCGGATTCGAAGGAGAATCCGAATCGGATTCGAAGGAAAATCTGAACCGGATTTCGGAGCAGATTCCGAAGAGAATCTGACGGATTCGAAGGAGAATCCAACGAATTCCTTATCCGAAATGGATTCCGAAGGACAATCCTAGTCGGATTTTAGGATAATCCGAGTTGGATTCGGAGAATCGAACCAGTTCGGAGAGGAATCGTCGCGGATTCAGGCGAATTCGAACCGGATTCGAAGAGAATCCGAACGGATTCCGGAGGAGAATCGGGGCGTCAGTCGAACCGTATTCCAGGAGAATCGAACCGGATTCGGAGGAGAATCGACCAGTTCGGAGGAGAATCCAGACCGGATTCCGGAGAATCGAACCGGATTCCGGAGAATCAAACCGGATTGAAGAGAATCCGCGGATTCCAGAAGATCGAACCGGATTCGGGAGAATCGAACCATGTTCCGGAGGAGAATCCGAACCGGATTCCGCAAAGAGATCGAACGGATTCCAGGAGAATCCGCGAAGAATCGAACGGATTCCGAAGGAAAATCGAGAGTTCCTAATCCGAAATGAATTTCGAAGGAAAGTCGAGTTCTATAGGATAATCCGAGTTGCATTCCGGAGAGAATTCGAACCGGATTTCGGAGGAGAATCCGCACCGGATCCCGGAATAGAATCCGAACCGGATTCCGGAGGAGAATCTGAACCGGATTCTGGAAGAGAATCCGAACCGGATTCTGGAGAAGTCAGACCGGATTCTGGAAGAGAATCAAACCGGACTCTGGAAGAATCGAACCGGATTCTGGAGAGAATCCGAACCGGATTCTGGAAGAGAATCCGACGGTTCTGGAATCGAACGTTCTGGAGAGAATCGAACCGGATTCTGGAGAATCCGAACCGGATTCTGGAAGAATCGAACCATTCTGGAGAAAATCTGACGGATTCTGGAGGAATCCGAACTGGATTCTGGATGAGAATCAGATCAGTTCTGGAAGAAAACTGAACGGGATTCCGGAGGTGATCCCGAACCAGTTCAAGGAGAATCCGAACCAGATTCCTGAGGAGAATGAATTTGATTCCGGAGGAGAATTCGTGCCGTTCGGAGGAGATCTGAATCAGTTCAGGAGAATCTGAACCGGATTCGGAGGAGAATCCAGACCGGATTCGGAGGAGACATGACGGATTCGGAGAGAATCGAACCAGTTCCGGAGGAGAATCCAGACCAGTTCGGGAGAATCCGAACCGGATTCCGGAGGAACCAGACCGGATTCCGGAGGAGAGCCAGACCGGATTTCGGAGGAGGATCGAACCGGATTCCGGAGGAGGATCTGAACCAGTTCGAAGGAGAATCGAACCGGATTCGGAGGAGAATCGAACCGTTCGGAGAATCGAACCGGTTCGGAGGAGAATCACAGTTCGGAGATCGAACCGGATTCGGAGGAGAATCCGAACCGGATTCCGGAGGAGATTCGAACCAGTTCGGAGGAGTCACCGGATTCCGCAGGAGAATCCGATCCAGTTCGGAGGAAAATTCGACCGGATTCGGAGAATCGAACCAGATACCGGAGAGAATCGAACCGGATTCCGGAGGAGAATCTAACCAGTTCGGAGGAGAATCCGAACCGGATTCGGAGGAGAATCGAACCGGATTCCGGAGGAGAATCGACCAGTTCCGGAGGAGAATCGAACCGGATTCGGAGGAGAATCCGAACCGGATTCTGGAGGAGAATCAGTCGATTCGGAGGAGAATCCAGACGGATTCGGAGGAGAATCCACCGGATTTCGGATGAGATCGAACCGGATTCGGAGAGTCATCCGATCAGGATTTCGGAAGAGGGTATCGAACTGGATTCCGTTGGAGAATCGAACCGCATTTCGTAGAAGAATCGAACCGCATTTCATAGACATCCGAACCGGATTCTGTAGGAGACTCGGACAGGATCTTGGAGGAGAATCTGAACTGGATTCCGGAGGAGAGTCAGAAAGGTTCATATCAGATTCTGGAAAATCCAAGCTGGACTTGAGACAATTCAAAAGGATTCCGAAGAATTTTAATCAGTTTCTAGAGTCTGATCTTCTCTGAATAATTCAAATCAAAATCCATGAGACATGATTACATTCCGAAGAATACAAAACCAATTTCAAAAGAAATGAAGCCCTTGCTCGGAATACTTTAACCGAGTTTCTGAAATTCCAAATCAAAATCAGACAATTTTTTCTGAATTCCAAAACTAAATACTCACACTAGATTCCTGAAAATCAAAATAAATTCTGAATTTTCAAAAAGAATTTCTGCAGAAAGGATAAGAAAACTTCGAACATATTTCTGCTAATCGATAGTTTGAATATAGTAGACCAAGAAAATGTCTTGTAAATCCGAAATAGTTGAAATAATTTATATTTTTAC